>NC_056748.1:916396256-916411256 GCF_019279795.1 Protopterus annectens | reverse complement strand
TTAAAACTTCATTTTCCTTCACATAGTCGCATTTGTATTATTCCTATATCCTGGTAGTGTCATTTCTGTATCTGTGATGTGTCAGTGTGATATCTAGGTCAAAGGTGAGACCAGCTGCTTTCAGCTTCTCTGTGAGAATTCTGAGAGTTGAAGCTTTTGAAGTAGCTCATGGACACTGTGCATGAGACAGCCCACATCCCAGATTGTCTCTCTTAACATTTTGGTGGGAAACTTATTAAAAACTAGTGACAAACATTCATTTAGCAGTGTAAATGCATCTAAACATGACAAAACCTTCACAATGCATTCTACAGGTTATTACAGACTCTATGTAAGTGAAATCAAGCCCAAAATTATTAATAAGTAACAAAACTCAACATTTTTGTCCCAACTCAACTCCTATGTGAATCTTATTATTTACTGTGTCTATATGATCAAAAGTATTTCTATATATTAATAAAGAAAAGAAAAGAGAGTAGAAAGTAAAAGGGTGTAAGGCAGAAATAAAAAAATGTAAGAGAAAGCTATAAGAAGTATATACAATAGAATATTACTTACTGTTTATATTAATAGAGTTAAAAATAAAACATATTATTTACTATTATTTAGTTCTAATTATTATTAGTTAAAGCATGACAGATTATTTACAAACAAGCATAAGCAGTGTAATCAAGAAAGTATAATTAGGTAATGTCATTCCTGTATCTGTGATGTGTCAGTGTGATATCTAGGTCAAAGGTGAGACTAGCTGCTTTCAGCTTCTCTGTGAGAATTCTGAGAGTTGAAGCTTTTGAAGTAGCTCATGGACACTGTGCATGAGACAGCCCACATCCCAGATTGTCTCTCTTAACATTTTGGTGGGAAACTTATTAAAAAACTAGTGACAAACATTAATTTAGCAGTGTAAATGCATCTAAACATGACAAAACCTTTACAATGCATTCTACAGGTTATTACAGACTCTATGTAAGTGAAATCAAGCCCAAAATTATTAATAAGTAACAAAACTCAACATTTTTGTCCCAACTCAACTCCTATGCAAATCTTATTATTTACTGTGTCTATATGATCAAAAGCATTTCTATATATTAATAAAGAAAAGAAAAGAGAGTAGAAAGTAAAAGGGTGTAAGGCAGAAATAAAAAAATGTAAGAGAAAGCTATAAGAAGTATATACAATAGAATATTACTTACTGTTTATATTAATAGAGTTAAAAATAAAACATATTATTTACTATTATTTAGTTCTAATTATTATTAGTTAAAGCATGACAGATTATTTACAAACAAGCATAAGCAGTGTAATCAAGAAAGTATAATTAGGAATAGCATTTGAAGAACATATAAACTTTTTACAAGGAATAAATATGTTATTATTCTATTAATCATATTTTCATTACTCTTCTTTCCCTGCCCTCCCCCACCCTTTACCCAAAAGATAAAGGAAAAAAAAAATGTATCAAATTACTGACCTTATTTCTCCTCTTCAGAAAGAGAAACAAGTTGAATCACAGCTTGCCATTAAATCTCCAGATATTTTGACTAGTTATGAAACAAAACATTTCTTTGCACACAGAGAATAACTTTGATTAAATCTTTTTCAAAATATTTGTTGCTTCTTGGAAATGCAGGAACTATATTTAAAAAGATTAATAATAAAATAAAATGATGAGAGAAAAAAAACATAGTACAAATCATTTGTTTTTTAGTCTCTTCTTCTTCTCTGAAGTCTTCCACGAAGTTTCAGTTGCCAGTCTCTTTAACGAAGGACTAGCCCATTCAATTTCTTCTATTTTTTCCAAAATCTTATTTTTTTTGATAAACAGTAAAGCAGAGTCTAAGTCATCGAAAATTTTAGGACCATCAGGAAGGAAGATTTTAAGCTTGGCAGGAAACGGAAGGTATGTTTTAAACTGTGCTTTTTTAAGCTTCCTTATTAGTGGCAGAAAAACTTTTCTTTTAGCTAATACCATGGAAGAATAGTCATTGTCAAAATGCACAGTTGTTTCATTAATCTTAACAGGGGCTTTAGCCCAAGCAGATTTAAGAACCATCTCTTTATCAAAAGATGATAGAAATCTAACTATAACTGATCTACGATAGTTTTTGTTAGAGTTAGTATTAGCTATAGATCTATGTGCTCTTTCGATACCAAAAGAGAATGCTTCTGGTAAATCTAAAGTTTTAGGGAGCCATGTTGTTAAAAAAGAAGTAATATTGTTACCTTCAATATTTTCTGGCAGTCCAAAAATCCTAATGTTATTAGCCTAGATCTATTTTCCAGGTCATCCAGCTTTGTTTGTAAATGTGTATTTTGTTTCAGCAGAAACTCAATGTTGATTTCCTCTTCTTGTATTCTATTTTCCATGTCATTCATAGCTTCTTCTGTGCCTGTCATCTGGATCTTCTGTTGTTGCAGGTCCATATGTAACAAGTCTATTTGTTTTGTAGTTTTTTCTATGAAAGTGTCTATTTTAGTATCCATTTTATCCATCTTAGCAGTAAGTTGCTGGACTATAATTATCAAAGACTGAAGTTCTTTCTTGATGCTGGAGTCTTGAGAATTTGTCTTACTGGAACTCATTTCAGACTGATAAACTGACAGGAAAATTTCCAAAGTAATTTCTGACAGGAATATTATTAAGATTTCCTTTCTGTTTTAGATATAGTTCAAGAACTATATAAAACAAACATATTTAGAAAGAAAATTACTTCAAAAATTTATTTTTAAGTAATTAATTCCTGTCAATGTAATGAAATTGGTGGAGCTGAAGAAATCTGCTGCTATCCTGTGTTCATCCTTGGCCACGCCCCATCTCCATACAGGTATGAGTACCCTCAGGAGACATTCCTCCCCATCTCACCCAGCATCTTTATTATATCTGCTGTGACCTCATCTGAGCATTTTCCTTAGTGCTGTTCCTACCACTTCTGGGCTCCTTCTCTTCTCTCATTTTAGGCCATGTCTGGGGCAGTACAGCTTCTGTGGGTTTTCATTATTCAGAACTTGCTGGAAATACTCCTTTCATTTGCCTCTGATGTCCTGTGGATGGGTGACATTGTTGTTGGTAGCATCCCTTATGAAGGATGTCTGACTATCTTCTTTACCTTTCTGCCCTTGTCTTGCAAACTGGTAAGAGTTCTTTGTGCCATTTACTGAGTCACTATCCAGAAGTTGATAAAGTGCCTCGGATGCCTTGTTTTTTGTTATTGTAACTCCTCTCTTATTGTACTAAATAGATGTACATATATGTGTTTGTATTCCTGTAACTCCTGTTATTCAGTTATGAATTGTATGAGAAAACATGGACTGCTATAAACTTTTCTGGTTCATTTTCACCTTAGAGTGCCGTAATTTCTGCAGTATAATGGCATCATTGCTCAGCTCACCTTTGTTTTCTGACTGGTGACAATCTGCTAAATATCACCAGGATATGAATAATTTATTTTGATATGCAGTATTTAAACTTTATGGCTGCTAACCCCTGGGATTCTTTGCCCTTTCTAGCTTAGAAAGTATAGTTTAATGCCTCACTAAAATGAAAGGCCTATTTTTCTCACCACGTTTTTTATCTTGTCAGTCAAACTAAACATCTTAAATTGTTGTTGTAAAAATTATTATTATTATTATTATTATTGATTAATCACTTTAATTGTTGTAAGTTTTTTTAATTTAGCAGGTAAGTAAATTTGGCATGACCTTGTTTAAATAACTGCAGCCTCTCTTGATCTAGCCATTCCTGTCCTGTTATGAAATATGTAATGAAGTTAAATATTCCTTTCTGTCCATTAGCTGTAGCTCACTCTTTCAGAAAACTTTGTTTTCACATCTTCTAGCCCTGCCTTTCATTGTCTGAAAAACTATCTGCTGAACTACATCTTCTATTTTTCTAGACTGCTTTAATTCACCCCTCACCTCTGTTAAATGGATGAAAATGCATTTGAGCAGTTTATATAATCACTGGCATGTTAGCACCATTTTGAAACTCAGGAAGTATTTTAAATACCTTCCTTAGATTCTACTTTTACTTCCCCATAAACAGAGCAGACTGTTGCCTAGAGATGTTTACCAAAACTTTACAATGATAATACCCTTTCTTGCAAATCTAGTTTTCCTGGCTTTCTCATTATTTAAAACTAACTTGCTCTATTCTTTTTATCCAGATGTAGCATGTTTGATTCTCTTGTTGTAATATCTATTCCATTGTCAGACTTCCACTATGTCAGCTTTTCTGCATTTGTTTTAATTAATTAAAAAGTTGTGCTTACAGTAAAATGCATGGTAAAAGTGCAGGAGTCATTTGGGAAGCATTTTCAGCACTGACACAAAATATGACTGTATTACTCCAAATAATAGTGTATGTATGCACACACACACACACACACACACACACACACACACACACACACACACACACACACACACACACACAAACTCAACTACGTAGTGCTGCAGCACTAAAAGACCTACTGTTGTCATAGACATCAGTGGGTGTATACCATAAAACTACCACATTCACGCCTCACTGCTCTGATCCACAATGTTGTGACAGGGATTGTCTTTAAATAACTCTTCCATGCTGTTTCATTCCCAGTGTACAGCTCTGGGGCAGAGCATGTGATTCATTTACATTAGCCATGCCCCCAGACTGTCACATCTGCATGCAGCATTACTCAGCAGTCAGCTGTAGCACTACTTGATGCAGGCTTCATACTGTTGTAGTACTACAGTGGTCTTTGAATTGCTACTTCATATTGCATGGAGCAGTCTTGCTAGAAACAAGTGCTTTATGCATTTCTGAATACCCCCTGAAGTCTCCAGAACTATGCAAAGCCGCATGGCATTTTAACAACTCTCTGTAAAGCAGCATAACGTTTTGTAACTGCTGATGCTTCTTCCTGTGTTTCCTAGTGTTTAGACAGCCTTCACTGCAGTACTCCCTCATTCCTTGCTTATCTTTATGTAATCTGATATGTCTGTCCATATGCCAGGATTCCAGTGAGTCTGGTCTGTTTTTTTCTGAAACCTCAAACATAGACTTGAGTAAAAAGGATACTGCATATTGGGCAAAGGGGAGGTGAGGTCACCAATCCACACTTTACTATATACAGCGCAAATCCATACTGTCCAACACAAACTGCTCCAACACAATTGTCAAAACATAATACCCCAACTATCTTCATCCCTGAGCAAATCAACAACAGCAGCAAAACCACCCATCTTTTAATGTTAAATATTAATATTAGAAGTATCAGAAATAAAATACCTGAACTCCAGGCAACAATAGCACACTACTCCCCAGACATAGTTGCTTTAACAGAAACCTGTCTAAATAAAAACATAGCTAACTCAGAAGTTCTCCCTACCAGCTACAATATCTTTAGTCAAAACAGACCACTTCATAAAGGGAATGGAATTGCCTTACTGTATAAGTCCAACTTAACTTTACATCAAATACCAAACTCCTACCCCGTTGTCGCCTCACAGCAAGACGTTGTCCCGTTCGATTCTCAGCTAGAGCGTCTACTGTGGAGACATGCGTGAATGGGCGCACCTTCGTTGAAGGTTGTGCGTTAGGGCCGGCAACTCAGCATGCAAAAATCAACTGACAATCATTAGCAGACCGGAGTTCCACTGTGGCGATCCCTAACTGGGAAAAGCCGAAAGACACAACAAATTATCTCACAATTTCAGCTTCACCCTAAAAAGCTCATCACCACAATTGCGATCTATATTC
This sequence comes from Protopterus annectens, assembly GCF_019279795.1. Taxonomy (NCBI): domain Eukaryota; kingdom Metazoa; phylum Chordata; order Ceratodontiformes; family Protopteridae; genus Protopterus; species Protopterus annectens. Next base: position 916,405,519 of record NC_056748.1, on the reverse strand, counting down.
CACCTGGTAATACACCTGCTAGCCTTGAAGACTTCTTATCCTGGTGTTCTTCCACATAGTCAAAATATACCCTTATTCTGGGGGAGTTCAACCTAGATTGGTTCACCTGTATATCAGAACCACCAAGTTATCTAATAAATCTCCATGGCTACCAGCAGCTAGTCCAAATTCCAACTAGATATGATAAAAAAATCTAAAAGGGAACCCATCCTTGACTGGATCCTAACTAACAACCCCACATTGTACCCCCACACAGGCAGTCTCCCAGACACCTTAAGTGGCCACAACATAATATACCTTATATGTAGTAGAACAAGCATATGCAAAACCACTAACTATAAATCCACAAGAAACACAAAAAATTTCTCAACTGAGGTCCTCAATACTTTACTCTGTAACTGTAACCCTCCCACTTGACCAGGCTGTAGCATATTCAACAAAACATTTCTACAACACCTAGACACTGTCGTTCCATTGTGCAAAATCAAGGTTAGAACCTGTACAAACCCCTGGCTCAGTAAAGAAACCAAACAAATCCTCAAGTCCAGAGACACTGCCTGGCTTTACTATCAGAAAAACAAAGAAACACAAAGCCTAACTAAGTACCAAGAACTGTGCAACCATGCAAAAAATAAATTAGGCTGGACAAAAAATCCTATTACATGACATTACAAACTAAATACCAACACAACTCCCCAAAATTTTGGAAAAATGTAAACCAGCTACTAAAACCCACCCAGAAGGCTACCACCAAACCAACCACCCCTGACACTAAGGTTCCCATCGAAACACAATTCAGCTCCCACTTTGTGAACTCAATTCTGGCCTTAGTATCACAGGACAGTTCCAACCTCACTATCCCCGCCAACACAAATAACACTAATACAAGCTTTACCCTCAAAACAGTTTCCACCACTTCAATCAAAAGCATACCCTCCAAACTAAAAACCTCATCAACAGCAGCCGACCTACTCCCCAGCTGTTTCTTGAAACTCACAGCAGATGCTATTGCTATCCCAATCTCCACACTCATAAACAGATCAGTTGTTGAAAACTATGTGCCCAAACTCTGGAAAATATCCTATGTTACACCCATACATAAAGGCGGGACCTCCACTGAACTTAATAACTACAGACCCATTCCTATACTCTCCCGCCTGGCCAAAATCCTAGAAAAATGCATCCATACCCAGGTGCTAAACTATCTCCTAGACAGCAACATCCTGTCACCTACTCAACATGGTTTCAGATCTGCCCATAGTACCACTACAGCCCTCCTCTGCACAGACACATTAAACCATCTCAAAAACAAAGGCCTGCAGGTGTCAAAATTTTTTTTGAATATGTCCAAAGCATTAGGCACAGTCTTGCACCAAATCCTGCTAAACAAACTAAACCAATATCACCTATCAAATTCCACTCTTACCTGGTTCCAAAGCTACTTAACTGACAGGTACCAAGCTGTGAAATGGGAAAATTCTCTCTCTCTCTCCTCAGCTGCCCATAACTGTAGGAGTCCCACAGAGTTCTGTCTTAGGACCACTACTATTCACAATCTTCACAAATGACCTCCATACCTCCACACAACATGCATCTGTCATTCAATATGCAGATGATACTACCTTAATCTGTGCTGCACAAAACATTCTCACCCTCCTGTAAACAACTTAACTAGCATTCTCTGATGTTGAAAACTACCTTACCAAAGCCCAACTTATCCTCAATCCAAAGAAAACTCAGCTCATGATTATAACCAGTTCTAACAAAAACACTGATAACAGTCAATTCACTATCTACTCCACAAATGCTACTCCAATCACTCCAGTGGCACAGGCTAAGCTATTGGGAATAACCGTAGACTCGCACCTAAAATTTGATAGTCATCTCAACTTAACTATTAAAAAAGTACATGCCAAACTTGGATCACTGTACCACATCAAACCATTTCTTACCAACAACACAAGATCAGCCATTGCTCGCTCCCAACTTCTATCCACCCTACTCTATGCATCTCCCATTCTGACTAATCTCAACAAAACTGAACTAAGCAAAATGGAAGCCTGTTATAACAGAATTGCCCACTTGGCTGCAAATTGCTCATATAGAACTCATCACTGTACTGCTTTGAGACAGCTCCACTGGCTTGAACTGCCCAACGTCCTAACCTACAATCAGCTCTGCCTCTGTCATTCTATTTATTATCTCCCCAATAAGTGTCCTGCCCTCAAAAACCTAGTATAACATCACTCAGCCAAAATGCCTCTTAGATCATCAAGCAAACTACTACTAGAAGCCACCAACAGCTACAGCAGCTTTGGAGACACACTATATAGTAGTTCAGTGGATAAAAAAATGGAACTCTCTCCCCACTAGCATACAAAACACATCGTCCAAAGCCTTCTTTAAAAACCTCATTAGGCAACACCTCAAGCAAAGTTGGCAGTGCCAATGACTGCTCCCCAGGCTAGTGAAAGTGGATAAGGTACACATACTAAACCATACTTGATAATAGTTTTCACTCTTACTCACAAACATTGGCTAATGTACAATGTTTGTACTGTACCTGTGTACTATGTATGTATTCTACCTGTGTTCCAAATTTCAGCAGTACACCACAAATCTATGAATTACCTTTATTTTTAAATTAATATTTTATTGTTTGTTCTCTCCACTGTAACTGTTGATGTGCTGCATACCACTGTAAAAACATGTCTATTGTAATATGTGTGTATACTGATCATGTCTAAATATCTAAATGTATCTGTAATCTTTATATGTGGAGCTTTTCTCCCCGGGCCTCTGCTGAAAAAGGGCCTTTTCGTCTCACTCAGAAACCCCGGTTAATAAATGTAAAATAAAATTAAATAAATAAATAAATGGGGTGACAGCAGCAACATTTTATTACTTAAAGGTAGAAAAAGAATGGGAGTTCCAGTCACAGTACATGAATGGACATGACTGAATTACAGGCAGGGCCCAAAATATAAAATAAAACTAGCAAACAAATCCTGGGATTTATCAAGGGAATCAAAGACCTGGTTAGATCTGAAAAAATGGTTCAGAATCATACCATAAAGTAGATATGCTTATTTATAAATCCTTCTGTCTGTGATACAGTATGAGTCAATGAGTTCAGAATCATACCATAAAGTAGATATGCTTATTTATAAATCCTTCTGTCTGTGATACAGTATGAGTCAATGAGTTAAGAATCAAACCATAAAGTAGATATGCTTATTTATAAATCCTTCTTTCTGTAATACAGTATGAGTCAATGAGTTCAGAATCATACCATAAAGTAGATATGCTTATTTATAAATCCTTCTTTCTGTAATACAGTATGAGTCAGTCCCTTAAGCTTATTAAATAATGAACTGTACATATGGGAACAATTGAGAAGGACAGACATATTGACTGCCAGTTTGTTAGAAGGCGATACAGAGCTGTTACTACACATGAAAAAAAGCAACAGAAGAGTTAGATATTAACATCGGAGAAAGTCGATGTGCTATGGAACTACTGAGCATCATACCACACATCTGTCCCTGATTTCAGTTTAAAATTTTGCTCTTTCCCTACTAAACTGGTGATTCACATTGTCTTCCCAAGTTAATAGAATTACTCATTTGAAAAAGTGTCCCTGATTAATTCTGTATTTGTCCTGCATTCTGGATGTAAGAGGCTGAGAGCTATGCTAAGCATGCTCACACCCATTTAAGGATACTGTAACTATGAAGGTTTCAGGAGGATGAGGAAAACATAACAGGTTGAATGGAAGATCAGGAAAGGAGGGAGGATCTTGCTACCAGACAGAAGGAGAGGAAGAGAAGGAGAGGAAGAGAAGGAGGATAGTGTTGTCTATGCCATATGAAGAAGTCTTAGAATGTTAAAATAAGGAGTGAGATTTAGGATACACATTTTGACTAGATTTTCAACAGATTTTAATCTAAAGGAGATTGATAAGCATTCTGCACAATTTTTATTCATTAATTAACCTGATAAAACCCACTGGTTGTAAATACCTCTTCACAGAAGTGACCAAGAAGGCCTGTCAGGTTAAATGACTTAATGAAAGATGTACAGTTTACAACGTCCTAGTTTATGCATTTCATAACTATGGCAAGGTGTCCTTCTCAATTGTTCCCATCTGCACTATACAAATGAGACTTCAAGGCAAATGCAAGGTCTAGGCATGTCAGGATGGTGGCACACATTACTTAAACATGTCATGGTACTATTCTGACAGCCTGTAGCTGTGGAACATGGTGACGCTATGGTTAAGTTATGCATGAGCCTGCAGGGTACCTGACATACTTTTTTTTTTATCTTGGGCATAAATCCTGAGAGTAGAAAGTAGGTGAATCCTTGCTAGAGTAGATGTAGCTCATTCTCACTGTTGTGAAGAACACTGTATTTAATCATTGGAATGTCATTTAAAGAAAACTTGCAGAGAAGAACAAATGTCTTACATATTGGTCTTAGTATATATCAACAGAAAAAAAAACTTATTCTTCATTCATTTTTTATTACCTTCTCAGTCCAATCATGCTAACAGGGGAGACAGAGCTAATGTTGGCACTCATTGAGCATAAAGCACAGGAATGAATCTTGAAAGGCGCACCAACCCATTGCAGGATGCATGCACTCACTCATTCTGACACAGTACAGAATGTATAGATTGCCAACTCATTTAGGTGAGATGTGGGATGAAACCTGAACAACCAGCAAAATACTTCTAATAAAAAAAAGCATCAGTAATGAAACCAATACAAAACAATGTGGAAAAAAAATCCACGGTTTTCAAAAACTGAACAAAAAAAAAGAAAAAGACATTGTTGAAGGAGGACATGCCCCTCTCATATCCCCCTTACTTAAATGTACCAACATCATGGTCACATTACCTTGGAGAAAACACAAAAGATGACGAAGGTGAAAACTTCTTCCTGCTCCATATCCGTAGCATATTCCATTGCAGAAAACAGCATAGCCAATGACTGAAGGCCACAACAAATACTAGTGTTCCCTGCTCCTTCATACCCAAACCCTACAAAGTAACACACAGCACTACAGACAATATGCATCAAATACAACTTGTCCCCATACCCAAACCCTACAAGTAACACACAGCACTACAGACAATATGTATCGAATACAACATGTCCTCATACCCAAACCCTACAAGTAACACACAGCACTACAGACAATATGTATTGAATACAACATGTCCTCATACCCAAACCCTACAAGTAACACACAGCACTACAGACAATATGTATCGAATACAACATGTCCTCATACCCAAACCCTACAAGTAACACACAGCACCACAGATAATATGTATCAAATACAACATGTCCTCATACCCAAACCCTACAAGGTAACACACAGCACTACCGACAATATGTATCGAATACAACATGTTCTCATACCCAAACCCTACAAAGTAACACACAGCACTACAGACAATATGTATCGAATACAACATGTCCTCATACCCAAACCCTACAAATTAACGCACAGCACTACAGACAATTTGTATCGAATACAACTTGTCCCCATACCCAAACCCTACAAGGTAACGCACAGCACTACAGGCAATATGTATCGAATACAACATGTCCTCATACCCAAATCCTACAAAGTAACGCACAGCACTACAGACAATATGTATCGAATACAACATGTCCTCATACCCAAACCCTACAAGGTAACACACAGCACTACAGACAATATGTATCGAATACAACATGTCCTCATACCCAAACCCTACAAGGTAACACACAGCACTACAGACAATATGTATCGAATACAACATGTCCTCATACCCAAATCCTACAAGTAACACACAGCACTACAGACAGTATGTATCGAATACAACATGTCCTCATACCCAAACCCTACAAAATAACACAAAGCACTACAGACAATATGTATTGAATACAACTTGTCCTCATACCCAAATCCTACAAAGTAACACACAGCACTACAGACAATATGTATCGAATACAACATGTCCTCATACCCAAACCCAACAAGTAACACACAGCACTACAGACAATATGTATCGAATACAACATGTCCTCATACCCAAACCCTACAAAGTAACACACAGCACTGCAGACAACAGGTATCAAATGCACTTTGTCTGTAACTTACATTAACAGTAATTGTAATTTGATATATGGGGCCCAAAGAAAAATAATTCAGTAAAACTAGATGCAGTGAAACTACACTTGCACATAAAAACTGTGACTACTGAGAGACCAGGTCAGACCAAATGGCTGGAAAAATTTAAGCATAATCTTGAGCAAAAGCTACATAGGTATTTTTATACCCCAAGCAAACTTCAAAGAATTTTTCCTCAGGTAGATGGCAAATGTTGGAGGTGAGATGGAAACAAAAGAGGTAACTGGGAACATATGTTTTGGGAGTGTAATGAGTTGGCAGATTTTAAAAATTCCCTACAGAGTACTCTGCCAGAAATATTGAGTAAGGAAATTATTATTTTTGAGCTGGGATACAGGATCTGAATTGCTTAAGACATAGTAAGGCCTTAAGTTTAATTATGTTGGTTGCCAAAAAAGCAATTAGCAGAGAATGGAAATCAAACTCTACACCAACTGTATATGAGATAATGAATATTATAAAAGAGATAAAATAACTGAAAGGGGAATTTTTAGAAAAGGGAAGGAGCAGATTACATAGAAATAAGTGAAAATTGTGGTAGCAATACATGCAGAATAATGTTTCGGAGGAGTGAAACTTAAGAGAAGGCAGGAATTCAGCAATTTATGTAATGTTGGACTGATGATAATAAATAAAATATATCCGATGTATATTGTATTTAATTGTAAAAATGTTAAAATTGTTTATTTTCTTTTTTCTTGATGTATGTTTGCCTATGTCTTAAGTAAGAATTCAATAAAGATGTTTAAAAAAATCTTAAGCCAAAATGGCATGGTGCTAGCTGTGCTGTTATGAAAAGGTGATGTTTTTGGGGACGGGCATGATATCTAGGTGACCTATAGGGCAGTGTCATTTAAGTCCCATTTCACATCTTAAAATCCCATAGGATGGGTGCCCACAGAGCTGATGGTTAAGGGTACAACAGAGATTACCACATGATCAGCTGCCTGTGTATAAGTAAAGACATCTAAAGCTGCAGATAATGAGAGCTACAAAAACATGTTAAAATTAATTACTGAGTGCATGTTAAGATACTTTACAGGGCTGTAACAGTAACTTGAATATTGTCTCTGGAAACTAATATATTTCGAAAAGCCTGTTGAATATTTACCTTTCATTTTTTTTTTATAAAAAGAAAGTATTTAAAATAATATATAATTTTAGTCCAGTTACTGATGTGATCACCTATGTCATCACAAATTGTCCCACTCCCTCCTATTGTAAGTACTTGCTTCTACTCAAATGATAATGAGGGTTGCTGTCACCATTGTGGGATCACTGGTCCAACATGCTTGGGGTTGACCTTTTGGTGCTGTATAAGCCTCTGCTTTAATGGTGGTGATTTATCATCCAAAGTCACCACTGCCTCCCCCAGGTTACGTAAGCTGGGATTAGCATCACTCCCTCACCCATCGCTTCCAATGCCCATGCCACTAACTGAACTTGGTTCTTTTGATCATTGTCCAGGTTTTATCTTTATCTGCTACAGATCTGGGCTTTTTGTGCATAAATTCCCTGCCATTTAGGACTACATTCAGTGTATTATCATATGACACGTATGGTGTGAAGTAAAAGACTTTTGACATTGTCTTATACTACTCAGAACAAACACGCAAGAACAAAATTCTAAACAAAACCTTTAGCAGTATCCACACGCACTGAATGACATAGAGTAGAACTTTAAAATGAACCCTAACTGCTTCACTCAAAAAGCCATTTTGCAAAATAGGAACATAATTTTTTCAATATGACCAACTCATCACCAAAGGATTAGTGTCAGTTATGAAATAAGGTTAGATTTTTGGTTAAAAGTTAGTAGTAGCATTGGAGTTTAGGAATAATGATTTTAGAGTTAAAAGTTAATACAGCTGATTTAGGTTAGGGCATTTTAGAACTACAGATTAATATTAGATTCAGGCTACACACATGCAAATGGATTTGTAATGAACCCATTACAAAAAAAAATGCATTGAACATGGTAGTAATAGAAACAGCAAAGAAAATGCAAAACAGTAGGGATAAGGGGAAACTTCATCCTCCTCTGTTAACATAGATGCATATTGACAAAGCAAGTAACTAACAGAATGTTGCATCTGATTTGTGCTATGAAAAAGGTAAACCTGATTACAGAATGACTCCCATACACCAACATACATGTATACACGCACATAAGTAAACACACACACATATTACATACCATATATGCAAAAAATATGCTTAGATTAAGGATCAGAGTCACAGCTGTGTCATAAACTACGTTTACTTATTTATTTATTTATCTCTCCATCTATTCTTTATTCCCCTAGGCTAGTAGCCTCTTTTCATCTTTTCAGGGGAGACCCAAGGGAGTATTTATACTATTAGGGGAAATTTTGCCAGAGCATTGGGTAACGTCCACTAATTTTTTCAATTCGTGCAGTGGGATCTTTTAGGTGGTTTGAATGACACTGTTTGATTGGCTTAGCTGTTGAGTTTTGGAGAGATGTGAGTACCTTTTTTCATATTTAAATGTGTTGATTTACATTAACTAAGATTTGTTGTTTATGTGTTACACTGATGAAGGCTTATGCTGAAACTGGTCTGCCATTGTTTTTTATTTGTGAATAAAGCCAAATATGTCAACTGAGTGCTGCTCGTGTATTGTTAATTGTAGCTTGGCTTCTTTTGGTCCGTGCACCTTGCTGTATATGCGTGGGGTTGAGCTACCACCATCTCAAGCAGATGGAGCCTCAGTTTAATGTCTTGTCCAAAGGACGACAGACACAGGAGTGCAGCACTCCCCTTATGCTGCACTGTGGTGTCAGTAATCAATCTACTGGTGTGAAAATAGAGCTCACAGTCTTCTGCACCAAAGGTGAGTGTGCTTCCTGTTGCATCACTGACACTACTCTGGACATACCTGTTGTACAGTAACAGACTTAAACTGGGTGGTAGATATTAATGATCCATGCAAGTTAAATTAAGCAAACACTGTGTGTCGCTGCTAAAGATCCAACAAATAAGCAAGTAAGTTTTCTAAACAACAACTGGGGGAGCCAAAGACTGAAAGTAAAAACTGTAAAATTATAAACAGCTAT
>NC_056748.1:916313756-916391256 GCF_019279795.1 Protopterus annectens | reverse complement strand
TTGATAGTTAATTGTACCATAAAAATGTATATTTATGAATTTTTATTGCACTATTTATCATGTTTATTCACCATTTTGTGTGTTGTTAATATGGTTTTTGGTGTATGCATATTTTTATATGTTTTTAGGTTTATATACCTTTTACTATCTGAATTTTAGTCATGAATTGTTTGTGAGGTAATTAACTGTTATACCCGATTTTATTGTTTGATTGAACCTATTAGCCTGGTTTTGTCAGTATATAAGGCAGTTGTATTTTAATGGAAGCATTGGAGTTTGACAAAGCCTGTGGGTGAAAGCGCTTACTTTTGCTAGCTAATCAATTATTGTTGGATTATATACAAGATCGTTTCTATTCCTGAAGTTTTCCTGAAGTTATTGGTGCCTGAGGAAGTTTGTGGCCGTTTTTCTGACCTGCATGTGGATTATTTATTTGTTTATATCTATATCTATATAAATATATATATATATATATATATATATATATATAGATAGATATGTGTATAGATATAAATATATATATATAGAGAGAGAGAGATATATATATATATATATATATATATATATATATATATATATATATATATATATATATATATATATATATTTATATATATATATATATATATATATATATATAAAATATACACACACATATATATATATATATATATATATATGTATATATATATATATATATATATATATATATATATATACATATATATATATATTAGCAGCGGTGGTGTAACAGTGGCATTGTCGCCTCACAGCAAGAGGTTCTCCCTTTCAGTTCCCGGCTGGAGCGCCTTCTGTGGCGTTCGAAAGACATGCTGGCACCTCGGCACCATAAAAATGTACTGCCAGTCATTAGCAGACCGGAGTTCCGCTGTGGCGACCCCTAACTGGGAAAAGGAAAAGTCAAAAGAAAAACAGCAACATATATATATATATATATATATATATATATATATATATATATATATATATATATATGTTTGTATCTATCTATCTATCTATATATATATATATATATATATATATATATATATATAGATGTGTATTATGTATATATATATATATATATATATATATATATATATATATAGATATAGATATATATATATATATAGATATAGATATAGAGATATATAGATAGATGGGTCTACTTCATTTGCCCTAACTTCCAATTGACTGACACCCATTTAACTGAGACCAAATGACTGAAATTTCATTTGACTGACACTTCATTTGACTGACAAGTATTATTGGCAGTCACCAGAGCACTGTAAGGCAAGTAAATGTAATATATCCCCTTCCCCACTGTAGTGCGACCCTGGAGTTAGAATATATAGTTAGTGGGGTGTGGGGGGCAGAGCCCCTTACTTAACTTCATATTATATTGTTTGCTTTTGGTTTTATATTGCTCACTAAAAAAAAAAGTAAGTGGGGGCACAACCCCTTACAATTGAGGGTGTGGGGGGCGAAGCCCCCACTTACGTTTTTTTTTTTTATATATATTTTTTTTTTATATATTTATATCTGTACACACACACACACATATATATATATATATATATATATATATATATATATATATATATAGATATAGATATAAACAAATAAATAAACAAATAAATAATCCACATGCAGGTCAGAAAAATGGCCACAAACAAAATAGTTAGGGGTCATATTCCATTTACTTGAGTACACACATATACTAACAAAAAGAGGATACAGTCACATGTATGCAACTACACACACACACACACACACACACACACACACACACACACACACACACACACACACACACACACACACATTGTCGAAGTACAAATCTCGCCTATCTCAACCTATGTTAAAGCCCGTTTCAAGGTCAAAAATGAGCCGTAATTCGACAATGTCGGAATTCGACATTGTTGTTTTCGCAGACGTGGTTCGACGATCCCATCATTCGATGGAGTCCGGTTCGACCATACCATAGTAAACCATATGCATGTGTATATCACCATACATTTTATATATATATATATATATATATATATATATATATATATATATATATATGTATAAAATGTATAGTTCTGTATGTATGTTCAGTCTAATTAAATATATAGTTCTGCAGTCTATGATCAAGCTAATTATTTAATGTCAAATTGAAAACACTGACAAAAAATGTTTGAAAATACATGATAACGAAAACAACATATATTGAATGAAATATCAAGAAAAACTATTTCCACTCCCAATATTAATACTAACCCCCCCCCCATAACACTAGCCTCAGACTTGTCTGAATAGTGGCAGTGTTATGGGAAGATTTTTTATGAAGGTGAGGTGTTTGTTGGGTTAGGGTTGAGAGGGCAGCATTAAGGTTAGGGTTCACACCCACTACTAAAGAGGGCATGGGGGTTCCTTCACCTGCCCACTTTAGTAATGCACATTTTCATGATTTCACCTGCCTTGTTTAAACAAAAGTGGGTCAGCCAAACTGCCATGTCTGTTGTTCTTATACCAGAAACAGTAGCCACCATTCCTACTGCCTACATATAATCTGTACATGAGTTAGACAAACCACCAAGCTGCTATGTATAGTTGATTTGCTGTATAGCTTTATCACCCTTGTCATAAATTACAGCCTTGATTGAAGTGACTTATCCTGCAGCAGAGAAACAGAAGATCAGACTTTTGTATTTCCCACAACTCACACAGAAGTAAGAAGCAGAGGAAACGTGATCCTTGCACTAACATTATTTAGGCTTCCTAAATTATGACCCACTACAAGATGCTGAACTTTTTGATTTTCTGATTTATATTTATTAATTTAATTTTATATTTCATATACCAGGTTGTCTAACTGGGTTGGGACCAATTGTCAGTGGAAGTACAAGAGCACTGTCTATTTAAGTGGCTATATAAAAATCACTTACCAGACAGAAGGAGACTGAGGTAATCAAACCCAGGACTTCAAGATGAATCCCATCAGCTGTTCATAACCTTAGTCTTCTTTGCTGAACTACCATGTACACATGATATTATGCATACAGTGGTATTAGTTGAGATTTGGTAGTTTCTGCATCCAGTAGAACGCAAAAGTAATAATGAAAAACAGAGATGTAGTCTACTGGCAAAACCTATGCTGGCATTCTGAAAATAAAACCATTATCTAAGAGTTCTGCTAATGTGCAGTTTGTCTAATTTACTGAATATTTTGAAAGCCTTATAGCATAATGTAATGTGTGCTTTGAAGTAGCTCATTTTAAATGAATAACTACTATAATGTGGTTAATTTAATTCTGTATGCATTGTCTAGTTTGACATTCAGACTTTCTCTAATTTTGCTATTTAATCTTTCTTTACTTATTAAGATCGTTATCAGATATACTGATTTCATAAAAATGATATTCTACCAGACAATGGCTCAAATAGGTCCTTTTGGTTAAGTCATTATCCCCGGTTAACTACATAATTGATAGTTTCCTCTTTTTATTTTTTTGTAAACAATACACTACTATGTGCATTTTCCATGCATAATACCAGTCCTAGAAGAACAGAGAAGTCTATTAAACAGTTTGACATGTGCTACTGTACTGAATTTCTTGTATAGTAGAAATTGTCCAGAAAAGGTATTAAAAGAACAGTGGAATGTTGATAGGCCATGCAGTACATCTTCATCTGAAAGTGTCTCACAGTGCTACACCATCCAAAATACAACGGTCCAGTATTATAATGTCTTGCCCTCCTCATAACTGCTTTGAGGAATAAAGTATCCAAGTGAGCACTCAGTTTTTTGACATTTGTATATATTGCCAGAATGTGTTGCATACATCAGCAGACAGTTATATCAGTGCTTTGAAGCTGTTCTCCCAAAGGCACTGTAAGAACTAGAGTAGCACATCTGTACATGGTGTGCCAGGGCTAATATGTGTATTATGATGTCTGCACTATGCATAAGCTACAGTCCAGTACACATACTGGATATTTGTAAAGTATGTAGGAATACCCATAGTTGACTACAGACATAAGTACAGAGGTTATAATCTCCAGTGTTTCAATTGTCTATAATTGTGTTATTTGTCCTTTGGTGTGTGGACAGGTACATGTGGCTTGATACATGCTGCATTCTAATGGTATATATGGAGAAGAAACCAATATCCATGGTTTGCAATTCTGTGTTCAATTCACACTTTGATGTTATTATAAGTCATCCAAAGCAAAAGTCAGTAATGTTAAAAGCAGCACAGGATTAACTTTAGAGCTTGCTGCATATGTTTCATTGGGGAACATCAACCAGGCTGATAATGCTGCATATCTATTTGTTACATAACTCACTGCAAAACTTCATTTGAGCAGTAGCAAACATGAAGACCCTAGAGGTGTGGAGATAACAGCTCAACTGTAGCAAGAAGTGGAGTTATAACTGGTGAAGAAATTTCAGTGTAGCTCTGAAGTTAAGGCTGAGTTGAGTCCTACAACTACAGATTTTAAATACAGTCTGATGACTGGAGGGCTGTGACAGAATGAAAATGCACAGAGAAAATATGTATATAATTCTAAGAGGTCAAAATGTCCTGTTTTTCATTCTATTTGAATATTATTTGTTTCAAATAAAGTTATTTCTCCGGTTCGATCCTCGGCTGGGGTGCCTTCTGTGCGGAGTCTGCATGTCCTCCCCTCCCTCGTGGTGGGTGGGTTTCCTCCGGGGTGCTCCTCCCACCCCCCATCCCATGCATGCTGCAGATTGATTGACACTCTCTGGCCTAGGGTGTGGTGTGCATGTGAGTGTGTGGTGCCTTCTGTGGAAGGGGCAAAAAGGCACGTAAAACACCACTGCCACTCAACTGCCATCCGCTGTGATGGGACAAGGTGATGGCGTGTGAAAAGAAGAAAAAGAAGAAGAAGAAGAAGAAGAAGTCAGAGTTTTTAAAACATTTGATTTAAGATGTTTAACAAAACCCAGCATCCTTTTCTTTCTTTGAGTACATTAACAGAAAATGCAGTCTAACATTATTATTTTAATATTGCAAGTTATTAGAGTTGTGTCAGTCACCTTTCAATAAAAAATTGTTTATTATTGTAAGGTATAAATCTTAAAATTATAGATCATGGTTTCTGAGGTTTTAGTGGTGTAGAATTCTACAAGCTCTTTTAATCACAAAAAAAATGTGTTAATGGCAATATTGGCTGCAGAGGATGAAGTATGCAATTGGAGGTTGAAAACTGGCAACTACTCAGAAAGACTATGTCTTGAATAAAGGTGGTGTTAAACAAATCAGAACAAGTGTACAGAATGTGGATATTTTTATCTGGGTAGGACTGCAAAAGTAAAGATTAGTATACCATTCATTTATCCTTGCTTTCAGTTCAAACGTTTAGTCATCCTCTTACAGCTGGTGATTTTTGTGAGAAAATGTGACTGAGTGCTGTCAGAAAACAATTGCAAAAATTACTATAAGTATGTTTTCTACTATGCTTTTTGGGAGAAATGAGGCAAAAGCATGAGACAGACAAATGTATTTATTATACAAGTTGCAGTGCAATAATTATCTAATGTTTTAAAGATACTAAATTTTGCAGTACTGTCTCAAATCATGCAGTTTTCTAAATCCAGTTATTCTGGGCCATAAAAAGATATTCCTCTGATAGTCTGTTAAGGAATGTATTGACAGGGAGAAGTTTAACAGTAATGGTAAGAGATTGCTGAAATTAATCTGTGACTCAGCTACAAAAGTGGGACTCTGATATCTAAGAATGTATATAAAACTGTTTGATAAACTATGTGTTTTAGCTATTTTGGAGGATACAGTACATGAGTAGGAGGGCCATCTCACAAGGAAGAGCTGAAGTAAGTCAAGAGTTTGTTCATTAAGACAGGTAGAAACATGTTAGGTCACTCTTTTCTCGGCTTATAAAGCTACTTTCTCAATTTACTTAGCTCTTTCTGATAGTGACTTAGGGCCTTCACCTTGGAGGTGATACACAGGCAAGAGGGTATGTATATACTTTATTTTCCTTTATGGCTGATTCTAGTTAAGCTTTAGATGGAAAGGGATTGTTAGACAACATAAAGTTTGGAGCTATGCAGAAAGGCATAAGAAGAATTCATACGCTTTTTTATTATGCCTATAGACTGGAAGTGAAGGGAATGAGGACACAAAAAGTGGAACTTAGATTCATAGATTGTTACTAGGCTAATGACCAGGGGGGGGGCCTTCTAATCCTAGCCAAGTTTTCCCAAAAGAATAATGACGTCCTGTATCCAAATAGGACATTGAGGACCGGGCATTTACAAGTACCTCTCTCCATAAGGGACATGGGTGCCAGGCCCCATGTAAATTTGTTATTCCCACCCACTGGTCTTGGTTAGGTAATAGATGGACTCAGCTTCAAATGGATGGGAAGCCTGTTCCATATGATAGGCAGTCTCTGGGACACATATCTGTCTCTCAAGCATGTTCTGTTTAAGTCACAGACAAAATTTAGGTCCCTAGATTTTGTATTTCTGGTACTGTTTGACTTACAAATATGCAGGAGATTCATATGTGTAGGGTTTGCAGATGCCTTGCAAGGCAGGCATAGATCACCTTCAGCAATCTACAAGAGACTAAGAAGAGGGAAAGGGCTTTAAGGTGCCCTGCATAAGGTAGGTTTGTTATGCCTTGTATTCTTTTTGTAAGGAACCTCTGGGGTCACTCTAGTTGCTGCATATGCCTGGTGAGGTACATACTGAAGGGAGTATTGCACTCTATGGTTGGTCTGATAAGGGCAGACTACAGTGGGATATTAACCTTTTTGGATCTAGATGCCATGCCCTTACTTATAAGTTGCACAACATAAAAGGATTTCCTCCCCACTGTGGCCACATGGTGCATGAAGGTAAGGCTACTGTCTATATGTGTACCCATATCCCTGACCACTGGGTCGACTCGTGTGTCTATTATCAGCATGGTAATTAGTTGGGATGGCTGGTACAATTATGCATTTCTTAGCACTGAGTTTAAGGCCATGGCTTTGGCACTATTTGTTAGTCAGAGATAGGCCTTTGTGACTGCTAATGTTTGCAAGGGAGTAGATGATAACCCCAAGCTTGCAATCATCTGTAAGCTTAGTCAGCCAGAAATCTTAAGCGTTTGCTTCCACATCAGGGAAATAGATGCCAAAAAGGGGTGGGCCCAGTACCAAGCAGTAGTGTTTGGCCTCTTGCTGCTTTTGGGGGGTGCCTCACATATTCCGACCGCCTGAGTTCTATCGGTGAGCCAGCTGGCTATCCAGTGGGTGATAAAAGGGTTTATACCTAATTTAGTGATCTTGGCTGTAATGCCTATGTGGGGTATTGTATTAGAAGCCTTGGCCAGGTCTAGCTAAGCTGTGTGGACAGTCTTGCCTCATCCATTGCTTTGGTGGCCCTCTCAGAGAAGTCCACTAGTTTTAATAGGAATAGCGTTCCTTTAACAAAGCCAAAATGTGATGGGTTAAGAGTTTGCATGTTACCTATATCCTCATTTATCATGTCCATGATGATACTTTAAATGGGTCTGGTCAGACTTATGGGCCTGTAGTTACCCAAATTGGCTGTTGGACCTCCTTTGTGCAGGGGAATGACTGTAGCCGTTTTCCATTCCTTGGGGACAAAATCTGACTGTAGGCTTCAGTTGAAAAACGAATTTAAGTGGACCAGGGAGGTAATGTTTCATGTTATTTAGTAAGTATCCTGGGGTGTTATCAGTGCCCACTGATGCAGTTATTTTGGCCTTGGAAAGTGCATTGATGATCTCTTCCCTAGTAATGGTTGGGGGGATTGTGGTATGCATTATTTCCTTTGGACTTGTGGGGGGAGGAGTGGGGGGAGAAATTTAAGCTGAACCTGTCATCCAATAGGTTGGCAATGGCCTCCGGTTGATTGTAGGTGTTGCCATTTACAATAAGTTCTGTGCATTGTTGTGTATTTTCTCTGAGGTTATGGACATAGCTGTAGAAAGCTTTGCTGTTGTCCTTTGCCTGAGAAGCTATTTTTCCTTCAAATGTAGCCTTTCAAGTATTAACTAACCCTCTTAGCTGCCTGTTTAGATAGGTCAGGGGCTTTTAGTATGTTGGGCTTTGTTCCTCCTACACCTGGACGAGATTTTTTTCTTTTGTTGTACAAGTGATAGATATTGTGATTCTACCAAGGTAGCTTGTGTTTTGAGTTTGTCTTAGACTTAATATGAGTGGGCACAGCTCACTCTATACATCTATCAATACAGCTGCACAGGGATTTTGTAAATAGCTCAGCATATGCCATGATGTTTACTGGGTTTTAGGGGTGCTTGGAATTTAGCCAGGGTATCACTTAGTAGAGAGAGGTAAGCATTGGAATAGTTCCTAAAGGTTTTGGTTTCACTGGGTCCCCAGATTTAATATTTATTTCAAGCAATACTGGCTTATGGTCAGATCTGATAAGAAAGGACATTATTGGTTGAGGAATATCACTCCCCCATGTTCATGAGTATAAGGTCAATGATGTTTGTACCCCTGGTAGGAGAATGGACCAACTCTTCGAGGATGCTGGTACTAAAAAAGTTTAGGATTCACTGGGCTTGTGCATTAGACGAGGTGAAGGACCCCCAGTCTATAGAGGGGTAGTTGAGATCTCCCATGAAGATTATATTAGGTTGAATGGTGAGGGACTCTAGTACATTCGGATAGATACTATGAGTTTCCTGAGACATGGAGGAGGACCTATAGGTTGCAAGGATATGGCACGAGACCCTGTTTATGGTGAGTTGCATCATGTATGAGTTCCAGTGGGTCATACACTTTAACTAGTCAGAATGTGAGGTTGTTTTTAATATTGACTAAAACTCTTCCACTTTTAGTTCTGTCCTCTGGACGTAGCTGGTCTAAAGGTGTTGAAGGCACTATAACCTTGCACTTCTGTGGTACTCTCCATGATTTTAAGCCATGTCTCTGTTACTACACAAATTTCCAGGGAGAGGAAGGCTTGCAAGGTGAGTAGTTTCTTAAGACTTCTAGCATTGAGCAGTACCACCTTCAGATATTCCTTCATAGTTTCACTTAAGTCGGGAGGTTTATCAGTTTGAAATTGCCTAAAAAAGGTACTATGATGGGTGGAAATAGTCTTTGTCAATATCCAAAAGCCCAGCAGGGATAAGTGCAGACCATCCCTGGCAAAGCAGCATGGTCTGTCAACCATGTCTCCCTTGGCCATCAAATATTGTAACCCCTTGGACTGACACCAGAAGCTAAGCCATTTGGTAAAATCAATCATTTTCTGTTGGTAACATGGCATAATCTTTGGAGAAGGTAGTATGCTGCTCAATGCTAGGTTCATACCTGCTTGAGGCACATAATCAGTCAGCTTGATCATGTCTTGCTTCATATAGTCAAGGGAGTTATGTCTCAAGTCGTTAATACCCACATGGACTGGGACAGAGTCATACTGGTACCTGTGGTTCAATGACCTGAGTGCCTGTGTGACATGATAGATCCTAGACCTGGAAATGCAGCTAACTGTGACTCTCTCTTTACTCAATCTGGTGAGGGGGACATTGGTGTGCTTCACTATAGAATTACCAATGACCAGGAAATTTGACTGTGCACTGTTTTACCTTAAGGGCTTAGCAGTAGAGGCATTGTATACAGTGTTACTGTGTGTAGCTGTGGATTGTGTGTTTTAACAGAGTGTTTATGTGATGGCTGAGGACCTTTTTTTGATTGTGCTGTAAAGGAGGTTTTAATGTTTTAGGAAGTTTACCTGTAAGACTTCTTTGAGGCAGTCATCAAAACCGTAGATGAGGGTAAGGTGGTTCACACAGCCTATCTTGACCTCGCCAAGGCTTTCGACACCATCCCCCATTCTGGAATTATAGCTAAACTCACTAAACTAGGTATAAATCCCTACATCACAAGATGGGTTGCCAAATGGCTCACTGACAGAATCCACACTGTAAAAGTTGCAGACTCCAAATCTGACTTCAAACCAGTGACAAGTGGAGTACCACAGGGTTCAGTCCTGGGACCTCTTCTGTTTGGTATATACTTCTCTGAAGTACAGGCTAACACAGAAGGCCTCTGGCTAACTAAGTTTGCAGATGACTGCAAACTAGGAGCCATAGTCGTGTCCCCAAATGATGTGGACATGCTACAGAAGAGCCTCACTGAGACAGATGCCTGGTATCAGAGGAGTGGCCTCAAGCTCAATGCCAAAAAATGGTATTGTCACCCCTTTGGTAAAAACTCTGTACCCATGAACTACCACATAAACGGCAGTCTACTTAATGCTGAATGTGTGATAAGAGACCTTGGGACCCAGGTGGACAGTAGTCTCTCCTTTGACAATCACATCGCCACAGTAGTCAAGAAATCCTATGTGGCATACCTCATCACAAAAGGATTCTCGTCCAGGAAAAAATAGGTCATTGTTCCCCTCTACTCGGCATTCATTAGACCCATTATAGAGTACAACACCCCTTTAGGAATGTACCTCACAAGACATCTGCAGCAGCTGGAAAGGCCACAGAAGTACCTCATAAAGAGGATTACTGGCCTCAAACAGATGCCCTACACTGAAAGTCTCAAAAAACTCCAGCTTTACTCTGTAGCATATTGCCTACTCCGAGGAGATCTCTGCCTAACATATAAAGCTATGTTAAACCCAGAGCTGTTGGACATGCTACACCTAAAGAAACCCCAATCCCTTCGAGCTACATGCTCTAGGGAATTAAACCTTGTCACCACAATAAATAGGACATGCTGGAGGGATAGATTCCTGTCCCAGAGACTTCCTATACTCTGGAACAAGCTACCCATCTATGTCAAGCAAAGTTCTTCATTTGCACTCTTCAAGAAACATCTTGATGAGCAGATGGAAAATAGGAAATACACCCCGGCGATCACTTCTGTGGCTCTGCTCGACAGGGGTATAGGAAATTAACTTTCTTGGGTGATGTAAGCCAGGGAACCTTGTTGGTTAGGCTTACTTAGGCCCTTGGGCCAATAGCCTAGCACCTACCTATGAACCTAAGTGCTTCAACGTAAGTAGTTTTATGTGTAGTGTCTTTACCCTGTGCAGTACGTATGGTGCACGTGTACTGACAACATCTATAGGATTAGTTTGGGTTGTATGAGAGAGTTTTGCCTCCAGCATTACAGTGTGTTTACACTTCTTGCATATTTTATTGGTTTTATTAAGAATAAATGGGCTGTAATTGTACATGAAGTTATTGCTACATTGCCTCAGAATACCCATCTTAATTGGACTGGCCACAGAGAGAGTGGGGAAGAGCATATCCATGGTTGCTGAAGGAACTTAATAAGCAATGTTCGTTTATGTGCAAACTAGATGTTTTAGTAGTTAAAAAAAAAATCTGTCTACACAGTAAGGGTATTTTAAGGGAAACTTACATTACAAGAGATAAGCATCTACACAAGGGGGAATTATGCTGCAAGATATATGTGTCTGTACAGATCATTGCAAAGCACTGCTGTACAGAGAGCAGGAGTTCTAACTAAAGACTGTAAAAAAGGTCAAAAGTGCAGATATTCAGCACAGAAACACTCAAACAATGTAGCTGTGGCAAAAACAATGTGAAATACAAGTGATGAAACACTGGATATGGTTACCAAAACAGTGAATATAGTAATTATTTAGGGTAGTAATTTACCTGTTATATGAATAGAAGTGCCTGAGTAAATACTGGAACATTTTTGGTACAGTATCTAAGGAGATGCCAGAGGCACACAATATAGTTTCTTGGAATATTAATGGCCTGAAATATCCCATTAAGAAATCAAGAGTTTTTATAGTATTGAAAACATAAAATCTAGTCTAGTTTCACTACAGAAGACTCGCCTTTCAACATAAAAATGTGAAAACGTACTAAAAATGGGGTATGTTGAAGGTTTCTTCCCTAGTTATCCTTGGGAAAGGAGACAAGGATTATTAACAATATGAAGGGGGTTCTCCTTTATGGTCAGAGGTAGTGAAGTAGAAGGGTATGGAAGACGTGTTGTGTAAAGGATTATAGGAAGAACAGATGAAGTTGACTAATGTGTATATCTTCCCACTGAATTATGCACTGTTCATCTGGCAGAAATGTCGTAGAAGGGGTAACACTTCAAGAGGGAATGGTGTTTTGTGTGGGAAACTGGAATATGATATTTAGAAAGGAAGCTATTCTGGGCAGACATAATGTCAACATACCTGCTCTGGGAAGGTTTATGGGCTGGTGTACACATTTTATGTAAATGGTAGAAGTTAATTTACAAATAAATAAGCGATGGGAGGCCGCACTTATATCTCTTATGTGTATGGGTCATTTGATAACATTTTAATCTCAAAGAAACCTTTTAATATTGTGAAACTGATTATCAGATAATGGTATATCCTATAGTTTTGTCTGGTCTTGTGAAACAGGTTTTCAATCTTGGACTAGCTAAGGTAAAATAACTCAGACTCTGGAGGTTAAATTTATATTTTTATAAATGGGATGAGTTTGACACCGGGTTTAAGAATTTCACAAAGGAGCGGGCAAGTCTTTCACAAAACACATAAAAGTCTGTAATGAAACAAAGGGATGATTTTAAACAGACTAGCAGGGAATATGAATAAATATATGCAGGGAAAGGAGCAAAGACGGAGAAACATACATCTCAATCTCTTAGCACAAAAAATCAGAACAAAGCCATAAATAATGGGGGCCAAAGGTCCAAAAATAGGGACAATTTTTAAATATTGCTCTTATAAACTTAGAAAGTTGATAGAATAACAGGTTTCATATTAGCATGAATTTTCTGAAGTTTAGGACGTCTGAAAAAAGCAAATGTCTGACATTATATTCTGACATCGCTCCTCAATAATTACCCAGTAGACCAAAACTTTATGAAGAACAGACCAAAAATATGAGGCAAAAACCTGGATACTCCATGAAAATCTAAACAGTTGAGAGGTAGGGGAGAAAACTTGGAGATGTTGCAAAATACATTGTGAATGTCGGGTAAGTGGGATTTTGGTGTTGTGAAGTAGACCTGTAATATCAGAGGCTAACAATATTTGACTCTAATATTAAAATGAGAACAGGTGGAACATGCAATATATAATCTCAAGGACTAAAATAGTGGGAAATTAGTGAACGGTCCAAAGATGATTACAGAGTTTTATAAAATATTACCAGTATTTATATGTTAAAGAGGAAATGAGACAAAGTCAAAGGACAAATGACTTAGTATTTGGATATGGTTAAACTGACATGGTTAAAAGATGAGCAAGAAATTATATTGACAGATTACAAAATCATGTCAGTTTCTTTTGGTGATACCTAAAGAGCCAAAAGAGGAAAAATGTCTAGCACTGATTATTTCCCAGATGAAATATATTTGAAAGTGGGACTTTTTTTATAGAAAATGTTGGTATATTACTCATTCACACATTTAGGATGTGAGAAACACACATAAATTGGAGACGGACTTTGGTAACAGTTTTACCTTAAAGAGGGAATGATAAAACACTGCCATGTTCATATACGCCTGTTTTTATACTTAATAATGATTATAAGTTATGGACTTTCTTCATAACTAATAGATTAGCTCATATGTTATCAGACCTTGTTAACTTGTACCAAACAAGTTTTGTGGTTGGCACAACCACATTTGAAAATGTATAGCCTTAACAGATTATTCCAACAGAGCTTGCAAGGAATTTTTGCTGTTAAGTTTTGATGCAGAAAGAGACTCTTGATTGGGAATTTTTAATGGAGGTATTAATAAAGGTGAGTTCCCTAGAGTTTCATAAAGATGTCACAGAGTATATATATATATATATATATATATATATATATATATATATATATATATATATATACATATATATATATATATTATAGTTTGAGTGTGAAGATATGTTTGGACCCTGGTTGAGGGTAAAAGTGACTCTAGGCAGGGGAATAAGGCAGGGGTGCCCAAAGTTCTTGTCAGTGTATGTGTTATAAGTTGAACTTAGAACAAAAAGCATTAGAGAGTCGCAGATACCAGGGAAGTATTTGGGACAATATATCTATAAATTATCACTACACAAAAATAGTTTGCCAGTTTATTTAACTTTTGCAAATGAACACACACACACACACACACACACACACACACACACACACACACCCATATATATATAAATATATATATTTGGAGGAATTGGTTATAGTTGGTAAGTTTTCTGGGTATAAAATGAATAAGAAAAAAACAGTTATAGTAGGATATACTCCATCTAATTTTGTACTCAGAAATATTATTATCATTTTAAAACCAATAGTTTAAGATATTTGGGTTTACAGACAAGGTGTTCTTTTGTGACTGGTCATTCCAAAATGGGAACAAGTACTGGTGAAGATAAAACATTGTTTTTCAATGTTGGAAGTTGATTATCTTAGAGTTCACTCAAAACATACAAACATACAAGCCGTAAACTGATTTGTAGTGCCTCATTGCAATTTAAGGCCTTACAGTCTTTCAAATAATCAACTATTTGTCTAAACTACCGAAAATTACCTCAAAATTTCTTGATAGGGAAGGTAAACTGCACATAGGTTGGAGGGTATTGACATTTCTATCTAGACTGGGGGGTCTGAATGTTCTATAGCTCAAAAAGTATACAAAGGTAACTCATTTTGATGGTCTTGTATAATGTACTCTTGGATGTCTAATAGGCCAGGTGGATCTCTCTTATTTTTTTACATGAAGTAAAATGAATGGAACTTGGGAAATGGAAGGGGTTGTTAATGTTGAGTCAGTACTGACAAAGAGCCTTTAAATGGACAATGAAAGAGACATAGACAAAGAACTTCTTAGAGGACATTCAACATTTAAAAAATAGGAAAAACATTGAAGGAATACATTTGTAATAGACAAGGAATTGGGCAGAAGCCATGCTGGAAAATAATGGGAACAGTATATGGATGGGGGAAGTTATTAATTCAGCAGCAGTTAATGAAGAGATCAAGGGGTACCTGGGATGAGGAATTGGTATATGAAGCATTAAAGCCAGGTTTTGGGCGGAAAAAGTTGCCAAAAGTGAAAAATAAATACTCCACTTTGGAAGAATCGGATAACAGAAGCTGGGGAGATAATTTTCATAAAAAAGATATCATCAGAAACATATATATCTGTGGTTCTTCTGTGATGGTTAACATATATTACTGTGAAGAGTCAAAGACAACAACCTTAATTTAAAATTTTCACAAGGAAAAAGTGGCACAAAGTCCTTTTTGGATCTGGATCATACCTGAAAGTGGTTCATGGACCAGTGTACCTACTTGGTTAACAAACATAAGAATAAATTAAAAAAATAGTTTATTCTTGATTTCAACAGAAGTGAGGAGTAAAAGATATCTGGAATTCCAATCTTTTACTGTATTTATTAACATTAGCATTTTAGATTCTTTCATTCTCAGTGTCATTTTAGATATTTGTTCATGTCCTCAAGGTTGACTGAAATGTATATAGGAGTAAATACCAGCTGCTAAAGGTACAGTGTGGAAGAAATGAAGAACCTGGCATATTATCTGTTGGTGTTGCCCTATATTTAAAAAAAATGTCCAAGGAATATGCTAAAGGATCTGAACAAACATAGTAGAATTAAGCATAATCCTTCATTTTAAACACCTGACATATATATGTATATCTTAATCACTTTAAGTACTCATTCCCTTTCCTCAATATTATCACCCTCCCCCTTACTAATCCTAGGTCTTTATGCCCTACATTTCCTCCTGCCTGCATCCTGCTCTCTTACACTACCTTCCCATGTTCAAGCTACCTTTTCTCCTAATTTACTTTCTTATACAGTTTGCTTACCTGTTTGATTAAAGTGCAACTGCCTAACCGCATAACTGTACTTGATTCCCTCTCTGTGTTCATGTATGCTTAGTATATACAAATTAAGTTTTTAACTCTGTCTTGGATCCTAACTCTGTGCTTGCCCATTGTGTAAATCTGTTTTTATATGTGTATATTATGTTTGTAGGATTAGATATCACATTGTACCTTGTATTTATTAAGACTGTACTTTATTTTTTTTGCTCGTATTGTCACAACTTTTTTTGTGTATGCTGTTGGAACTAGTTTTGATGCCTATCTAGCCCACTGGAAATACCTGGTTAACAAATGTAAGCATAAATAAATTATTCTTGGTTTCAGTAGAAAGGAAGAGTTAAAAATGTCTGGAATTTCAATCTTTACTGGATTTAATAATGTTAGCTGGAAAGAATGCGATTACTAGGCAACAGGAAACCATGAGGTTTCCCACAGGAGATGATATCAAAAATATAATGAAGGAGATTTGTAGCATGGAAGTTAGAAATAAAGGAAGAGACAAGTACAGAAAATACAAAAACAAATGAACACCTAGGGTTTTAGAAATAGGGATGACGTCAAAGTGGTGTATTTACCTCAGATTAACTTGAGAAGCTGGGAAGAAATATGGTAGTGCAAGGTTTTTATGTTAATAGCAACAATTCAATTTTAGTGTCATATTTCTAGTATAGTATCATAGTATGACAGCTTCTTATATTCTGTGGTTTGTTACAACTGTTGAAAAGGTTTTTTGTTGTTGTTCTTGTTGTTCTTCAAATGGTTTGCCAAATGAAGCTTGCTACTGAATTAAAAAATACTGTTCCACATATACTTCATTTCTTCCTAGTCACACAGGTTTACTTTTGAATGTTTCTTTATTTTCAGCCAATCTGTCATGACTTGATATTACATGGGCCTGCAATGAGCATTCCATTTTTTTGACAGGAGTAACACTGTCATGAGAAAAGTACAGTCAAATAAAATATTTTATTAGCTGAGGTAAGGAACGGATAACATAATAAGAATGTGGTTGTGGAATGTCAAATGAATGAAAAAGTCTGAGGAATTCAATAAACTCTGTGTAGGTTCCAAGCAAAGCCTACATGGAGTGCATTTGCTTATGCAATACTGCACATCGAGAGGCATCGCTCAGTCCCGTGCCATGAATATTAATGATGTGCAGTGCACATAGGCAAGGTTCATAGGTTCATAGGTAGGTACAAGGCTATCGGCCCAAGGGCCTAGGTAAGCCTAGCCAACAAGGTTCCCTGGCTTATGCCACCCAAGAAAGTTATTTTCCTGTGCCACTGTCGAGCAGAGACACAGAAGTAATCCCCGGGGTGTATTTCCTATTTCCCATCCACTCATCAAGATTTTTCTTGAAGAGTGCTAATCAAGATCTTTGCTTGACATAGATGGGTAGCCTCTTCCAGAGTATGGGAAGTCTCTGGGACAGGAATCTATCCCTCCAGCATGTTCTGTTTATTGTGGTGACAAGGTTTAGGTCCCTAGAGTGTGCAGCTTGGAGGGATTGGGATTTCTTTAGGTGTAGCATGTCCAACAGCTCTGGGGTTGACATAGCTTTATATGTTAGGCAGAGACCTTGGAGTAGGTGATATGCTACAGAATAAAGCTGGAGTTTTTTGAGATGGTCAGTGTAGGGCATTTGTTTGAGGCCAGTAATCCTCTTTGTGAGGTACTTCTGTGGCCTTTCCAGCTGCTGCAGATGTCTTGTGAGGTACATTCTCTATAATGGGTCTAATGAGTGTCGAGTAGAGGGGAACAATGACCTCTTTTTTCCTGGATGAGAACCATTTTGTGATGAGGTGTGCCACATAGAAGGATTTCCTGACTACTGTGGCGATGTGATTATCAAAGGAGAGACTACTGTCTACCTGGGTCCCAAGGTCTCTTATCACACATTCAGTGTTAAGTAGATTGCTGCCTATGTGGTAGTTCATGGGTACAGAGTTTTTACCAAAAGGGATGACACTGAACTTTTTGGCACTGAGCTTGAGGCTATGGCTCTGACACCAGGCATCTGTCTCTGCGAGGCCCTTCTGTAGCATGTCCACATCATTTGGGGACTTGACTGTGGCTCGTAGTTTGCAGTTATCTGTGAACTTCATTAGCCAGAGGCCTTCTTTGTTAGCCTGTACTTCAGAAAAGTAGATACCAAACAGGAGAGGTCCCAGGACTGAACCCTGTGGTACTCCACTTGTCACTGGTTTGAGGTCAGATTTGGAGTCTGCAACTTTTACAGTGTGGGTTCTGTCAGTGAGCCAGTTGGCAACCCATCTTGTGATGTAGGGATTTATACCTAGTTTAGTGAGTTTAGCTATAATTCCAGAATGGGGGATGGTGTTGAAAGCCTTGGCGAGGTCAAGATAAGCTGTGTGAACCACCTTACCCTCATCTACGGCTTTGGTGACTGCCTCAAAGAGGTCGATCAGGTTTAGGAGGCATGATCTACCTTTCACAAACCCAAACTGGGTGGTATCCAGAGTTTGGAGGTTACCAACGTCTTTGTTTATGAGTTCCATGATGATACGTTCCATGGCCTTGCAGACCAGGCTCATCATGCTAATAGGGCGATAGTTCCCGGGATCAGTGGTGGCTCTTCCTTTGTGGAGTGGGATAACTGCTGCTGTGCACCATTTAGTGGACACAAAGCCTGATGCAAGGCTATTATTGAACATGGTGCTTAAGTGGGGAGCCAGTTCATTCAGAAGTTTGTGTAAAACGCAGCCTGGGATGTTGTCTGGTCCCATGGATGCTGTGTTTTTGGCTTTAGAGAGTGCAAATTTACCTGTGTAGTTGTGATTACAGGGACTCTGCATTCTTCCTGTATAGATATGGGCCCTTTAAGGGGTGAGGGGGGGGGTAAAGTTAGCACTGAACCTATCGGCCAGGATGTTGGCAAGATCAGTTGGTTCTGTAATTTTCGTGCCGTTGTGCTGTAACTCAGAGCAGATCTGGGTGTTGCCATTGAGATTCTTGATATAGCTATAGAATGCTTTGTGGTTGTCCTTAGAATTAGTGGTGATTTTGTTTTTGTAGCTAGCTTTAGAGAATCTTATAAGGGATCTCAACTTCTTACTGAGGCTGACCAGGGAGCACCTCCACTCATGGGATTTTACTCTCTTTTGCAACAGTTTCTTCCTTCTGTTGTACAGTTTGTTTATGGCAGGGGACCATCAGATTGCCTTCCTTTTTTTGGAGGATAGCGTCTTGGTTCTGTTTGGGATAGCACGATCCATGCATTCGTGTAAGTGCTTATAGAGTGCATTTGTGTAGGATTCAGCAGTTGTAACTGTATTGTCCATCTTCATGGGTGTCATGAAGCTCACCACTTCTGTCTTAAGAAGCATGAAGTTGGCTTTGGAGAATTTTTTTTACCATGGTTTCCTTAATGGGGGGTGGGGGCGGGATGTGGATATCAAGGGTGATTAGCTTATGGTCGGATCGGACCAACGAGGAGTTGACTTCAGGTGTGGAACACCGGTCACTCATGTTGGTAATGACTAAATCTAGGATATTGTTGCCCCTGGTGGGGGTGTGGATAAGTTGATTCAGGGCATTGGAGTTTATGAATTCCAGAAAGCGTTGAGCTAAGGAACTGGTACACGAGTAGTTTTCCCAGTTAATGGTTGGGTAGTTGAAGTCACCCATTATTAGGGTGTTTGGTTGAACCCTAATATTTTCCATTATATCAAGAAAAGAGGAGTGGGAATCCAGGGGCATGGTGGGGGATCTGTAGCAAGCTGTAATTTGGATTGCAGTTTTGCCCAGAGTTAGTTGCACTTGGATAACCTTGGCTGCATTATACTGAGCAACTAGCCT
Source organism: Protopterus annectens (assembly GCF_019279795.1). Classification (NCBI taxonomy): domain Eukaryota; kingdom Metazoa; phylum Chordata; order Ceratodontiformes; family Protopteridae; genus Protopterus; species Protopterus annectens. The sequence continues at coordinate 916,371,570 of NC_056748.1, read as the reverse complement.
GGAGGTGTGGCTATCCTTAATGACTATGGACACACCTCCGCCTTTGGTGTTTCGGTCCAGGTTGCATGGCCGAAAAGTGTGGTATGAGTTATAGCCTGGTAGTGCAGGGGTGCTTTCTGGAGCCTTGAACCAGGTCTCAGTCACTGCACAGATATCACTGTTCTCCATTTTAAGGAGTGCCTCAAGTGAGTGCATTCTGAGATTTAGACTTCTAGCATTGAGTAGCATTACCCTCAGTTTTTGCTTGCCTGTTCCTGTTACGGTGGTGAATTTGTCATTTGACCCTTGCCTAAAAAAGGCACTATAGGGGCAGCAAGAGCCTTAGCCAGTATCCAGAATCCCAGGGGTGACAGGTGCAGGCCGTTTGTGGCAAAACATCGTGGTCTGTCAACAATGTCATCCAAGCAGACAGATACTGAATCCCCTTAGAATGACACCAGAAGCTTAGCCAATTGTTGAAGTCAATCATTTTGTCCTTGTACTGCGGTATCATTCTGGGTGATGGCAGAATGCTACTCAGGGCTAGGGTCATACCTGCCTGGGCTACAAGATCGGAGAGTTCTTCCATGTCTGTTTTTATGTAGTCCAAGGAGGTACATTTCAGGTCATTTCCACCAATGTAGACAATGACAGAGTCATATTTGTACTTGTTGTGGAGCGACCTGAGTGCGTGGGTTATGTGGCGGATCCTGGCAGCCGACAGGCAGCTGACAGTAACCTTCTCCTTGTTTAGCCTGGTGAGTGGAACATCAGTTTGCCTGACTATAGAGTCACCTATGACTAGTGTGTTGGGTACGTTGTTTTGTCTTATTGGCTGTGGTTGAGTGGTACACTGAGTCTGTGGGCTATGTGTCATTTGGGTTGTGTTGGGGAATGGAGGTTGCTTGCGTTTCTGCTTTGGAGGTCTCTGTTGCTTAGACAGATTATTATTGAGTGCCTCCGTGAATGTTTTTGTGTTACTATGTGTGGATTTTGGTGGTGTAGATTTAGTGAGACTATATGATGAGTGTGGTGTGGTGCAAATGTTTACCTTCTCCTCTTGACTGTCAAGTTCAATCTTGGTTGGAGAGAGCTTTACCTCCAGTTTGGCTAGATAAGTACATCTGTCACAGGTTGTAGTGTTGGGTGGTAGGAGAAGAGGGTTGTCTGTGTACATGAGGCAATTTCTATATTGCCTCAAGATGCCCAGATTCATCAGATAGACAGGAGAGAACACTGAGAGCTGACCCTTGGACATGCCTGAATAAAAAAACTATTTTCCTCTAGATAAGTGAGAAAGTGAGTACAAGAGCTGTTTTTCTCTAAGCAAGTGAGAAAAGTAAGTACAAAAACTGTTTAACTCTAGGTAATGAGGAAGGTTGAGTGCTATAGTAATTAGTACCTTATTTAGTGCTTACAAGTTCTGAACAAGTGCTGAGCACGAATAAGCAAATTTAAGTGCTAAAACTAAGAATCTGTATTTGCACTAGACTAGTTACAGGACAGAAACAAGTGGAAATGCAGGTTTTCAAATCAGAAAGTTGAGAGAGATGGAAAAGATTTCCCAAACGGCCAATAACTACAATTTCTTAAACAGGTTTTGCAGCTTGGCCCAGTGTTACTGGCCACGAAACCTGCATACTGAATGTGGATCATTCCAGGACAAAGGGCAAGCATGCATTTTCTGAAAGATATGAAGTACGGAACAGAAATGTATATGTCATTATATATTGACTGCAATCTTCAGTGATTTCACAATAAACCACCCATTTTACAAGGAACAGGACAAATATATGATGCAAATATATGGACATTGTTCAAAACTGTGGACTGTCTACCTTTTGTATTTTAATTAATTTTATTAATCCTTTTTGAATTTTTTTTTATTGCCAGTGTTTGCACACTGCACCACTTGGCATAAACATGTTTAACTATGCTCAGCTGGTTTGGACGAGCCGCACACAAACTGGAGGAATGGACCACCCAGGTTGTAGACAGGACCTAAACAGCCACATATATGAACTGGATGCATTCAGTTAATAATATTGTGCATCATGCAACCACGGTAAGCAGCATTGCACTACACTTAACAGCAAGAACCTTACAGTAACTACTAAGATAACAGATATCATCTCATTAATCCCGTGGCAGCAGGTGTTAAGTGCGGGGGTGGAGAGCAAATGGTATGGGGTTCTAGTACAGGGCATGCAACTTTTGTTTTACTGTTGTGAGATTGCAGATTATAGCAATAAAATGCAAGATACACAACTGTTTTTCAACCTTCTTGTAATAGCTGCAAGTGTAAGAGAAGCTTATACATGGTAAGTTTGACTAGCCCATTTACACAAGTGCCTGTATACATAATAAGCTAAAAACAGCATTCCCCTGCTTGTTCCCCATTTCGCCACTTTCCTGTTTTCCTCTTTTCTTTTCTTTTCTTTAAAGAATTATTTAGCAATGGTGCGTGATGTGCACCAACAAACAACAACGGTAAAAGGCAGCAATAAAAGTAGATATATTTAAAGTATCATATTCTTATACTGTATTTGAACCCCATACCATCTGCCTCCAACAACAATGCATTAACACTTGCTGCCACAGAGTCAGTTAGATAGCAGATGTATTTAATACATTGAAAGATTTCCCTTTGTATTCCCCATGCTTGCTCCCCATATCAATAATGTTGTATCGTCTTCATTAAATTTGTATGAAGCAGCATTATTTGATCCCCTGTAATGTTTTACAAAGCATTATTGCTAGATACTCATTTAGTTTTGTACAGCAGTAGTATGCAATGCTGGGCATTGTGCAGCACCAAAAAGCAGTGCTACTACCAAAATACTTTAACGTATTACCTATAGCTAAACCATTTGCCCCAAAAGGAACTTATCACTGCATTAAGTGTATTAATTCCTGCAGCCAGAGATTCACTTAACTAGCAGATGTATACAACAGCAGTTATGTTTGTCATTTGCTATACAGTCTCAAAAATACACCTGCTAATCATAATAAAACCAAAACACAACAAAACCTAACCAAACCTTTATCTCTCTCATTCTCTAAACCCTCCAACTCACTTTACATTGCCCACCTCAACATACGTAGTATTTGTAACAAAATTAGTCAACTCCATGCCCTTTTAGAAACCCAGCAATTTGATATTTTATGCCTAACAGAAACTTGGCTGAAGCCTTCAATTAAAGACATTGAAATTACCCCACCTGGATATAACATTATTAGACTAGATCGTACTACCAGAAAGGGAGGAGGGGTAGCTATTCTATATAAAACAAAACTCCAAATTATTCCTCTAGACCTGACTCTTACTCAAGACAATAATGCTGAAGTAATTAGCTCTAAACTTCAAGTCAATACTACTAAATCCATAAACCTCATTTGTGTATATCTCCCTCCTGGAAATAATATCAACACCCTTGAACATATCCTTAACCAACTCTCTACCAAACTCCCTCAAGAAACACTAGTCTTAGGAGACTTTAACATAGATTGACACTCCTGTAACAGTGCAAACCCCACATCACATATCAACCTTTTTGGCTTCAAACAACTCATAAATAGTCCCACCAGAACCAATAAAACAAACAATACGGAAACCATATTAGACTGGATTCTTACTAATACCCCTTGCAAACCTACCAATCAGGCACCCTTCCTGATGACCTTAGTGATCACTCTCTAACCTATATCATTAGATGCAAAACTAACCTAACCTTACCTACCACTTTCAGAACACTTCATTCAAAAAAACAATTTAACCCTTTTCAGTTTCAAACTGAACTTACACAATGTAATTGGTCACCACTAAAACATCTCCCACTGAACGAAGCAGTTGAATACTTCAATTCATCATTCCTATCTATCCTAGATCAACATGCTCCAAGTCGTACCATTAGAACCAAAACTAAAACAGCACCCTGGCTAACCAAGAATACTAAGCAAAAAATCATCCTCAGAAATAAAGCATGGGATAAGTGGCGATCTACTAAAAACCAAACTGATCACCAAAACTTTAGAGAGCTTAGAAACAGTACCAAAAAAGCCATTCTGACAGATAAAAAGAACTATTACTTTCAACTACAGAAAACCACCAAAAAGGAACTAAAAAAATTTTGGTACAGTATTAATAATCTTCTAACCCCAGGCAAAGCAATTACACCCAACCCTCAAGATTCTGACTCTGACAATCCCACACAACAAGCCAATGACTTTAATTCTTTCTTCACCAATTCCATACAAACTCTAGCAAACCAACTATCTCCTGACACTTCTAAACTACTCTCTCCTACTTTAAAAAACACTCTTCCTCCCCTTCACATACAACCTGTCTCTACCTCTTATATCCAATCTCTAATCCAAAAACTTAAACCTACCACCCCATCTGCAGACAAGCTTCCTGCAGAATTCCTGCAAATAGCAGCAAAAGCCATTGCTTACCCTGTCTCTATCCTAATAAACAGATCTATAAAAGAAAGTATTTTCCCTGAGATCTGGAAGATATCCCACATCATTCCCCTACACAAAGGAGGCAACTCTAATGACTTCTCTAACTTTCGTCCCATAGCACTTCTATCTCCCTTAGCCAAAATCATGGAAAAATGTATACACAAACAACTACTTAACCATCTCCTTCATAATAACCTACTGGCTAAGACTCAACATGGATTTAAACCTTCCCATAGCACTACCACAGCTTTACTCTCCTTTACCAACACCATCAACTATAACCATAACAATAATAAACTTACATCTTCTCTATTCATAGACCTATCAAAAGCCTTTGATATGGTTAATCATACACTTCTTCTGCACACACTTAAATCTCTTGCACTGGATCCCTCCTCCTTAACCTGGTTTACTTCTTATCTAGGAAACCGTCACCAGGCAGTACTCTGGAAAAATTCACTATCTGCTCTCCTTCCTATCTCATTAGGAGTACCCCAAGGATCTATCCTAGGCTCACTTCTATTTTCCATCTTTATTAATGACCTCCAATCAGCTATCCCTAACACTACCTGCATACAATATGCAGACGAATCCACTATAATTTGTACTGCTTCCTCACAAACAGAACTCCAGTCTCTTACACAAAAAGCCTTTTTAACTGTTGAACAGTGGTTCTCTGACCGCTGTCTACTCCTTAACCCTAAGAAAACCAAATTGTTACTATTTTCACCTACCCGAAGATCTACTTCTATAAACTTCTCTATTAATTCTACTAATAACACTCAAATTTCTCCTGACCCCTCAACAAAACTTCTAGGTGTTACTATTGACAATAATCTAAACTACGATTGTCACATCAACAACACAATAAAAGCAGTTAATAAAAAGATTGGATCCCTTTACAGAATCAAACCCTTTCTTACACCTGAAGCCCAGACCACCTTAGCCCAAACACACCTTATCTCTACCCTTCTATATGCTTCCCCTATTTATACTAATCTCTCTAAAAGTAACCTTAAGAAACTTACTACATCTTACCATAATATTGCTCGATTTGCCACAGGATCTCAGTTTAGAACTCACCACTGTCTAAACTTAAAACAACTAGACTGGCTAGAACTTCCTAACAAGCTCATTTATCAACAACTCTTAATAGCTCACAAAATTCTATATCAACCATCTAAAACACCAGTTCTCAGTAACCTCTTGACTCCCTATAACAACCTGAAACAACTACGTTCTTCAGACAAACTCCTAGTTAATAGTACCAAAACTATTAATTCTGCAGGTAATTGCCTTTTTTCTAACTCAGTTGGCAAAATATGGAATAACCTTCCATCTAATATCTCCTCTTTGGCCACTCTTCCACTCTTTAAGAAACAACTGCTAACACATCTTAATAAATTCTGGCTTTGCTCTTGTACCAACCCTGACTAACCTACATTCTTTATTTCCTCTACCTCAATTCTTCCTTATCTGCTATGAAATCCTGATAAACTTCCTCTGACATAACATCTTCGTAGATATTAATGATCTCACACATGTTGAAAAAAAAAAAAAAAAAAAATTTTATATCTTCTACCATTTTCTCAAATAATGTATTGATACACTGAATGACTAGACACTACCAAATTTTGTATTGTAAGGCGTTAACCATTACCTTAAATATTTTCCTGTTTTGGATATTATTATTTTTTTTTTTACTCTTACACATGTATTAGCTATACTAACATCTTCTTATCCTTAATTGCTTAAAGCTTTTGTTTTATGTGTATTTGTATTCTCTAAACTTGTTTTAACCTATGGAGCTTTTCTCCCCGGGCCTCCACTGAAAATGGACTTTGATCCAGCTGGACTAGCCCGGTCAACAAATGTAAAATAAATAAATAAATAAATGCTAATCAACTAAGTCTGTAGCACCACCTGTTAATGCAGTGGTACATGTATTTTTTGTTTAGAAGATACTTGGTTCAAATCCAGATGCATGTTAACAGTGTCAAATAATTTTATGTGTAAATCCAAATTCTGAAGTGTGACATTTGCTATTGAGTGTCTAAAATGTGACTAGATGGTACTGGTTTCCAATCCAACTATATAATACTTAGAAATGGTTTTGCCATAGCCACATTTTAATGCGCGATGCACACCATTGTGTAATAAATCTTTAAAGAAAAGAAATGGGGAAGACAGGAAAGTGGTGAAATGGGGAGCAAGCAGGGGATTGCACAAAGTAAACTCAAGACAGGAATGTGCAGGAATGATGTAGGAAAGAACCATAGCTATTCATTTCTACCAGAATAAAACATAAAAATTTGGTTGAATTTGGACCGTCACCCCCAGAAAGATGGGTGACCACAACACAGTCTGTTGTATAGAGAATTGTATAGATGATTTGAAAGAATCATGTGTGTCAGGAACACACGTGTGAAATGTAAAGCTATGTATGGGATGATTTCTTTTGTGGGACAGAGCCCCCTTTTTTTTTTTGAGAGAGAGAGAGAGACAGAAATATAGGGGAAGGGCTGTAGGAATGTCTGGGTGAGGTAAGTTGGGCAGGTGAGGTAGCAATTGCAGACAGACAAGACAAGAGACTGGGATGGTGAAGGACACATGAGGTGGGTGAACACCATGGTTGGGGTGAGGGTGGAGATATTGCGACCCCATGGATGTCAAGTTGGGTGACAGTGAGAATCAAGTCCTCACCCAGTAGACTGTCATCACTGTCACTTCACTGCACCAATGGCTGCATCTCCTTCTGTTATTTAATACAACAATGGAGAGCAGTGTTTCCAGCCAGTGTAGATGTGCACCAACAGTGCAGCACACAGTCCTATGCACCATTCCTGGCAGTTCATTACAGGTGATAAACTCTCCCCCTCCACCACTGCTCCCAAGGGAGCCACAGGCTTATCCTCTGGGATAGACCTACCTGAGGGGCTGGGTAGTGCAGGGGCAGCAGAGGGGGTTCTATCAGGTTCTGCATCAGACAGGCAGCAGTGCTATAGCCAGTGGAGTGGGTGTAGGTGGATCCTGTCCTACCCTGCTGTGCTGTGGGGCACACAAAAAATGAAAAAGTAAACACAAAGAGAGTGAGAGAGAGAGAAAAGTGTGTGGGTGACAGAAAAAAGGGAGAACATTAGTAACTTCATATGTGACATACAAAGCATTGCTACAATTATTTTACTCTATTCTGTTACCTTTACTTTTAACACTACAAACTCCTAACAAATACCTTTGTTAAGATTACCCATCTTCTGACAGATGAGCAATATATTGCAGATTGCAGTAAGCAATCCTTGATGTGTGCATACATTGCACATATGCATGGTCCAAATAAACTGATTACAGCTTACAGCAAGCCACTGTTGACACTGTTTTTCAGCTCTGATGTTACATTGCAATACTGATGAAACCTTAACATATTTAATATATTATATATATTTAATATATTTGGGAATTGTGGATTTTGAAGGCATAACCTATGACTACTTTATAATAATGAACTGTTGTTTTGCCCTCCAGAAAAGCATACTTCCCTATTACAGTTAAGAAACAAATGCTCAATTTGATACAACTGTACAAGTAACAAATAAATGTTTAATAACTTTTAATGATAAAATAGCTCCACTGTTGGGATGCATACATACCACATGCTTCTTTCATCTGTACCAATCTAGCGGCATGGGTTCACACATTCATTGCCCGGTCTGTGACAACTGTGGAAAAAACAGAGCCAACAGAATACCATTAAGCATACCAGTCCTGACTATATCCAGCTTTGAACCTAGCAAGTAGTCTCTGTAATTGATATTTACACATCTGTGGGGTGCCTCCAGTCCTACATTCCTTAATCCAACAGTCAAGGGTATCCCTCCTTCTCATCCTGAGGTCCCTGTTGTGGTTCCTTCATTGTTCGCCAGTGCAGGGGATACCAGTAGCATTGGACAGAGCCTGGGCCAGACTATTCCACGCCTCTGTGTTGCAGTCTTAGCCATGATATTCCCTTTGTAACAGCCTGGGCCCATGTTCATTAACTAGGAGTCCAACAAACACTTTGGACTCCTGGACACCCCATTTTTGAGCACGGAATCTCAAAAACTCTCCAGGAATGCCAGCCATGCCTATCACAGATCAAAACCAATGTAGAATGATGTTTTCCAATCAATTGCAGGTATCGTGCTTACTGGGAGTGCACACTTTCTGGATCTACAACATTTGAAAGTATTGTACATCACTTACCATCATGCAAACATGTTGCATGAGAGTGCTCGCTACTAGGAAATGTGTTTGTATGATGGAAATGGCATTAACTGAATTCATTCATGTGTGCATTTGGCTGTCTGGGTCCTGTCTGCTATGTGGGTGGCCCATTCGTCTGGTTTGTGCACTGTGTATATGAGATGTGCATAGCCAAAGCCATTTGTGCTAAGTGGCGCATTGTGCAAACAGTGCCCCCAAAAAAATAAAAAAGTATAAAAACTGTAGAATTAGTTGAAATGCGGAAAATCAGTCTATGACATACACAGTAGAAACTGTTAGTACACATGAAGTATGACTGCATAGGTCTGGATCCCGACTCTCACTGCAATGCACTGTCACAAAACAGGAGGAGGGACTTGTCCATCTTTGCCTCACAAACACTTCTGCAGCAAACACATGACGTAATTCCTCACACAACCAAGTGCTACTGAATGTACACTGATATTAAGGCATGACCTCTTATTTGTAAATGTATTCTATGTAATATATTCGGATGTAGTGCACTTACTGATCACACAACCTGCTATGATTATTTCTTGCAAATGTACAGCTGTGTCGTACCTTTCTGTGTTTCTTGGTCATTCATCAGTTATCTGACCAGTACTCAGAGACAGGCAGTGTGTGCAGTGTGTAAGCTAGTCTGTATTATTCACCTTAAAATGTGTGAGGATATTCACTGGGGATAATATGATATGCAGTTGCCATCAAATTACTGAAAGGTTGGATGCCACAAACAAGCATAGACTGGGGGTGGGGAGTAAAGGTGGGTTCCTGTCATGGAACATGCAAGGGTATAATGTTCTTTCAAGGGGAGGGTGGAGCCAGGCTGAGCTACTGTTATGGCACAAACAAGGCGATGTTACTCTTGTTAATCTCCTTGTTTTGTATCCTGCTGGTTTGCTCTTGTGAGGGTGGTGAAGCCAGAAACTGCTAGGTGTCTCATTACATTCAAACTTCCCTGTTATGATTTCCCATTTCAAACATATGTTGCTAAACTGAGGGCATGCAGTAATCATTATTACTTTGGGGAGGCATTAATATGTAAATTGTTGAGTCCTTGGGCCTATGACTTACTAATGGACACATACAAGTCAAATAACTCACTGCTGTCACATGTGACATTAACTTCTGTACAGATCTCCCACTTTGTAGTTGCTTACTGTAGCAAGTGATGAAATACAAGGGCATGTCATAATATTATTCTACAATACAGTACATGTTCATGACTTACCTTGTAAATGCAGCAACTGATACAGTGTTAGTTCAGGGCTGACTGTGATGCAAGCAGTAGACTACCAATGCATGGGGAGGTAAACGCTGTGGCTCTGAGTTGAGGCCTGCAGAGGTCACAGGGTTCGTGTATTGTGTCCCTGTCCACCCTGTAGCACTCTACAATATCCATGTCATGCATCTTTGATAAGTTAAATGTGGCCTATTGGCAGCAGCAGTGGCATTGCCTGCAGTCTGTAGAACAAACAAATGGAGTTAAGCAGCAGCTCCTAACATTCTGTCTATTTAAACTTTCTTTTGAAATCCTCAGGAAAAACCAGCATGGAGTCTAAATGGTTGCTATATAACTTCTTGAATAGCTCCAACAGGTAGGTTGATTAGCATGCAGTTCAGCTGCTTATGCAGTAATTAGCATCTCTGAAACACAGCCTAGACAGTTGCAGTCCATTAATAATGTATTCCATTATAAAAAGGTAAATATGTAGCTAGCTAAACTGATGGTGAGGATACGTGCTACATGTTCAGCAAAGCAAACTATTTCCCAAGCTATTTTTACAGAGGAGTATTGAACTCCAGCAGGTATGCTGTCATTTTTTTACCTACATAATGCATATGCTGGAATATATTAATGAATAATGGGAAGCAAAGCCTTTTACACTTTTATCTGTATGCATTAGTTAGATGTGCACTGATGGCATGGCCATGTTTGTCAAGCCATTTCAGAGGTACAAATGACTGACAATACATGAAAATAGTAAACTGTGTGATACATATGTACAAATGTTTCAGGGACAGGTCCTTTGAATGCATGTCTAGCATTTCCAATGTGTTTTATTAGCAAAATGGTTCATGTGCCTGTTCTTTAGTGGGTGGGGGGGGGAGCAAAGAGGTTACTGTTAGGCCACAAACTAGAATGGACTGTTCTTTTGGGGGGAGCACAGTTGAGTTAATGTTGTGGCACATAGAAGGATATGTTGCGCTTGCTACTCTTATTGTTTTGCATCCTGCCTGTTGTTAGTATTTCACATCTGTCATATGTGTTATGGTTTTCCAGTGGGCACTACTGACTGCCTACATTAACTTTTTTATCTGGTAACAGATACTTTGTAGTTATGTGATAGTTATGTGCATTATCATTATGTTTTTTTAGGATTGAAAATTCCATTTAGGCGCAGACCCACCCCCCTTCAGTGAGGCAAAAAACATAATAATAGTGGACTTGCTACATCAACATGGTGCTTTCCTTCTTGAAAGGGGTCGTCCCAATATGACAAATAGGCTGAGGATATGGCAGTAAATCATTGATAACATAAATGCAGTGGGCGGCCATGGCTGTACTCATTAGGTGTGCCACAGGACCACTGACATGCTCACATTTGCACGGAGGCATGCAGCTGCTGTTGCTCAAGACCAGAGGGTAACCAGGGGTGGGCCTGCTGCAGAACCACCTCTCACCCCTAATGAGGAATTTCTGGTGAATCTTCTGACACTAGTCATCTCAGAGCAGAGTGGCCCACAATATGTCCTTGATGTGGGTGCAACTCCTTTTCGGTCCCAGGAAGAGCTTCCAGGTAAGCTTTGCTATATGACCAGTTCAATACTGCTGTATAGTAAAACAAGTTACTTCTGTGTCATTTGTGTATTATTTTGGAGGGGGGTTAAATATTAGTACAGTGATAAGCTCAGTTTGGAGTTGTCAGCACATTCTTGTTAAAGTAGCATTTCATGCTGATTGAGAGGAGTACATGTAGTACCTCCCGTCTAACTGTTAAATGTGATGATGTTGGCCTTACCTCTTGCTTAACTTATTTCAGGACCATCAAGTGTCCAGCACTGTAAGCCTCCTGCAGACGGTAAGTCAAATCAAGTTATTTCAGTACTGCAGATCAATTTCTAGTAATCTAATGTGCTATTTTAGGCCTGTCACGTGTATTGCTGTACTGTCTGTAATAGTGGTAACAGTGTTAGTTGTTTAGCATATATTGCACCATAGTAGTGCAGGTATTAATGTATGCCTGTGTTTCTCCCTTTTTATCAGGGTTGTAGATGTGGCACAATCTGATGTTAGTGACTGCCCTCACCATGTTGCAGATTCCCTGGATCAGATGAAGGACACATTGGAATGAGGGGTGTCTGTGATGGACTGAGGGGTATCTGTCATGGAACAAGCAGTGTCCATAATGGAATGTCTGCTGGGAGGGGAATGGCATCTTCATGGGTGTAGGTCAGCCACAACATCTGCTTAGAGCCAACATGGCCATTCCCAATCACTCCCCCACAGTGGCAGTACTTCCGCTGGTCCATCGAGGAGTGTGCTGTCCACACCTAGAAGTGGCAGGGCATCGGTTCATAGTTCCTGTGAAGGCAGCGAATCCAGCAGACATCGGTCACACTCAGATAACAGCACTCCATCTGACCCTGAGCGTGGAGGTGCCAGTGCAACTCCTACCAGAGCCAATTCCCATGGTTGGGGGCAACAACAATGAACTGCCACCTCTACCATGCAGAGTTTACACCTGTCCAACATACCAAGACATAGAGCTAGCACTGAGCTTGGCTGTGTTCATGCAGACTCTCACACACCACTTTCACATGGAGGACCCCTACTGATACACACATATTCTGCCTGCTTTACTTTCTCCCTCACACACACTCACCAACCTTTTGTGTCAGCCTAGGCCTCTTACCCCACAACACCCTGTGCAAGTGATGATAACTGTTTTCTCCATTTTTGGATTCATGGATACAAAAACTTTGTGTCTGATGCACAGGGTGCATAGCTACATTAGTGCTTAGTATATCTGCATTTGTGTTGTTGAACTGCTAACTGTACCTGTCAGTTATATTTGCCTTACCAAATGATACAGTGGATGGCATCATCATGACAGTACTTTCTAGTGTATTCTCTTGTAAGGGTTGTGAAGTCAGGAACTGCAATGTGTGCCATTACTTTATAACCTTTCACTTTAATGTTTTCCAATACATATGCATGGTGCACATCATAAGCCACACCATCACATGCAGATCTCAGGATTGTATGACAGCACTGTAGGCAAACTCATCAGAACAGTAATACAGTATAATGCTCTCTTTTGCAGGAACCTCACCAGACACATGCAGTAGCTGGACACATCACAGGACTTTCTCATCAAGATAACACAGGGCCTACTAACTATGACATGATGTATGTGGGTAGATTAAAAGTCATGTCACTGTCATCTGTCTGGTATCTCATTACATTGTAGCTGTTATTCTAAGCCTATTACATTTGGTTTAAGCATTTGGGCATCAGGCTAGTTGTCTTACATTATGAAGGTTTGTAGTCTACACTCTGGTAGGAGGAGAGGGTAGCGTCTGCCTTTCTGAGCTGGGAGTTGCTGGTTGAAGGCTTATTGTGTCTTTTATTCTGAAAGTGTCTAGTTCTGGTTTAAGTACTTGTGTTTCAGACCACTTATTTCACACTAGGAAGGTTTGTTGTCTACAATCTTGTTGGAGTATTCTACTGGATTGCTGTTTTATTTAAAATGTTTATTCTTCTGTTGTGATTTTCTGCACTTTGTATTTCTAGGACTTCTGCATTTTATAGCATAGGCTCAATTCAGGCTTGCTGAATCTGGACTTTAAGGTATCATTGGAGCACTAAAACCAGCCCTCTTACATTAAAAAGGACCCCTGCACCCTTGTGGCAGAACTGTGTAGCCAAGAACCCATATGACTTTGGGATTTCTGGAAGAAGGCTCACTGTTGGCTTTTCCCTTGTTTTACTTGTTTAAAATAGTTCAACTTCACTTGTATTCCAGTGTTGTGTTTTGGGGTTTTTGCACTCAGTTTACCATAGCTACTCAGAGCTTGCCCTGTGAGCAACTCAGGCGTGCATTTTAAAATGCTGACATGTTTTTATAACCCTAGCACCCCACAGAAATGACACATTTTGTTAGTCTTACACCAAAAACTGATCCATCTAGCCCACTCCCCACTAGTTACTACAATATATACCTTCCATAATGGATGGACAGTTTCCAACCATGTCTCCAGGTAGTCTGATGTACACGGGCATCCTGAGGTGACAGAGCAATTGCCTCATGCATACTGACAACCAGTTACTGTTAAAAAAAACTAATACAATATATGAGAGCTATAGCTATACTATGAATTTAGAATCAATTCTCTCACATAACAAACCAAATATCAAACATGTTGTCAGCACACCCATTTCACCTGATGCACATAACCTAATTAAAGATTGGAGACCTCCCAAGCGCAAACCTACTGCACACAGTGCAGACCCAACAGAATACACTACTCATAACAATACAACACACCAATGTCTCAGCCAATAAGCTCCTGAGGCAAAACACCTCAAAACCAAATGTCTGGCTCATAAGTGACTCCATAATGAGACATACAGATATCCCCCTCACCAGGCTGGACAAGGGAAAGGTCACAATCCGCTGCCTATCAGGTGCCAGGGTCCACCAGTTCACGCACTCACTCAAGTCTCTCAACAAGTACCGTTATGACTCTGTCATAGTCCATGTTGCAGTGATTGACTGGAGATATATCTCACTGTACTATATGAAGGTGCTTGTCTCCCCTATAGTGGCCTTTTTAGGCAAGGTCAAAACAACTAAAATCCCAATATAAAAGAATCCACCACAGACAAACTGAAGGTTATGCTGCTTAATGCAAGGAGTGTAAATCAGAAACTGCACTCACTGGAAAAACTCCTTACCTTGGAAGAATCCCATGTCTGTGCAGTCACACAGACATGGTTCAAGGCTGCAGAGAGCACCCTGGCTATGCAGGGGTACAATGCTTCCACACATTCACACATCAAAATGAGCATGAAAGAACCAATGGCAGAGGTGTATACATCTTCATTACAGACCAATACAACATAAGACTGGTCAAAGAGTATGACTCTGTAGAGATACTCCTAGTCCAACTAACTAAATGCATTGAGAGCTACAGGTCCCCCAACATGCACCACAAAAAAACACTCTGCCTATTTGGACCTAATTGGGTCATTCACTAGACAGCCAAACACCTTAGTCATGTGTGTGTGATTTCAACTATTCTTCCATCAGTTTGGAGTCATATATGTGGACAAACACACTCACCCTAGGGTTCCTGGACTTTGTTAATACACATGTTGTTTAACAGATAGTCTGCACCCCCACACGGGGCTTGAATATCCTAGACTTAGTACTTGTAGATTAGAGTTTGTGTTGTACCTTAAGAGCCATTCCAGTCAGTGAGCACTTGCATATAAGTACTGAGCATGTGCAAGCAAGAGTGCCATTTTAAATGAGCAGCCAGAGTGAAGGCATGCATGTGTCAGTCAGTCAATTAGTTAGTTCATTTAGTTTAATGTTTCAGTCAGCCATCCTGATGTGTTTGTGTGTAATAAGCTACTTAAATGAACACCCAGCCTCATTGTCTTATTGACTACACAAGGATAGTGACATGGTTCCAGAAGAGGCATGTCTAAAACAATGTGGTGCCAGAAAGGGGTCCAAAGTAAAAACTTCTTCTTCAAGACCATGAGGCACACAGTTACAGTTGGAGGAATATACAGGAGTGAATCATCCCTGCTCAAAAGACTTGCAAACAGGTCAGAAAGATAAACCCAGGTACTAACACTCATTTAAATGATTTTATTTACTCAACTTAAATAAAATAAAGCATTCAAAATGACTTTCTAATTAAATGAAATGTACTAAATTATGATATATTGATAAGAAATACTTGAAATGCTTACAAATGTGCTTGAAATAACTTTTGAATCACATAAAATGTATAAAAAAGAGAAAACTACAGTATTTTTTGCTATGTGCTTCTTTTTCATATGAACTAAAGCTATTCAAGATATCCAGAGCATGCAAAGTGTTCACGAGTTTGTGCAGTATTACAGTACAGTTACTTCACAAAATACAGTAATTTTGAAGAGACTGTGGTACAGTTGAATCTTTTTCGTGTACCTGGTAAATATGTGTGTGTGCATTTGAACATAATTACAAAAGCATTTTGTTGGCATGGCAGAAGGGTTTTCCAGACCTGTTCCACTAGTATTTGATAATAATGTTCCTGAAAACAGGAGTGTTTGAGCAAGAGTATGGTATTTTCATTCAAGCTGCTTTTTATGACAAAGACGCACATACAAAGGCATTTAATCTGCGTAACTTAGCTGGTTCAGAACCCATTGAAAGGGAGTGTTCATTTGTGTATGCCCCAGCTGTGTATGTGTGGGAAGGGGAAGGCCACCACATTGTGGTACTGGCTGAAACCCGGGAAGACCCTCAGTTTTTAAAATGTAAATTTAGAGAAATGTGTAACCCCCAAATGAATATTACAATGGAAAGGCACATATTTTACACAAGAGATCAAAAGCCTGTTGAACCTTTTTACAGCATTTATAACTGACTTGAGAAATAAGGCAAAAATATGCAGATTTGGTGATTTAAGAGATGAGTTGATAAATGACAGGCTTGTGTGTGGTATTAAAGATGATGCAGCGAGAAATTTTTGTTTTCACACAGTGATTTAATTTTGAATAAAGCCATAGAGATTTGTCAGATATATAAGCTCACAGAAAAGCACACGAATATGCTTACAAATGAGAAATGCATGCTTCCATGGCTTTCCAGTGCTAATGCTCTAGCAAATTCAGGGCAGCTCCAGTAAAATCCAGAGCATGCCCAGTGAAGCAGAGGGGTGACTCAGCAAAACCTGTAGCAAGCTTCATAGTTAACTGTCATAATTGTGGAGGTAGCCATGAACCTAAAAGAGAAAAGTGCTTTGCTTTTGGTCACATGTGCCACACATATAAAAAGTGGAATTATTTCAAAAGGTTCTATAAATCAAAAGGGGCACATTCTTTTATTAAAAAAGAGCATTCAAAGAAGCAAATTGATCAATTAGAAAGCTGCAACCCTATTTTTTCTGTTGATGATGTGTCAGTGCTTGATGAAACAGTCAATGCAGTAGATTTGTGGGCAAAGAAGGAAGCATTTTGTACTGTTCTGATTAATGGGAGACCTGTTGAGCTCAAAGTTTATACTGGTTCAAAGTGCAGTATTATGTCAGAAGAAATGGTTGCCAAAGTAAGAGCTAGTGAGAAGTTTGATCTGGCAAAGTGTGTGAAGCTTGTTGCTTATGGTGCTGAAGAATTTCAAACCAAGGGCTCAGTAGTGCTTTCATGTTACTCTTCTGGGAACAGCTATGATATGCAATTTTACGTAGTCAAGATGCAAGTGCAGTCATTGTTAGGCCTCAAAGACAGTTTGAAAATGGAACTGCTTTCATTTAATGCAGAAGTCCACCATGTAAGCACATGTGACAATGAAAATTTTACACAGACTATTTTTTCTGACTATGCTGATCTTTTTGACGACAAGTTAGGCAAACTCCCAGTTGTGTATACCCTGAAGTTAGACCACGAGTTAAGCCCAGTTGTCAGACCAGCATGGAAAGTTCCGGTAGTCTTGCATGACAGAGTCAAAGTTGACAGACAGGATGGTGCATCTAGGAGTAATTTATCCACTAGAAGAACCAACTGAATGGATATCCTCCATGGTGGTAGCTCTTAAGAAAAGCTCAGATGATATTAGAATATGTATTGATCCAAGAGATTTGAACAAAGCACTAAAATGACCTCTTCAACCAATGCGCACAGTCAAAGAAGTTTCTGCTCTTATGCCAAATGCCACTGTTTTTATTTGTCTTAGATGCAAAAAGTTCATTTTGGAAAATTTTACTTGATTGTAAATCTTCATTGCTAGCCACTTTAAGTACACCATTTGGAAGGTACATATTTTTGAAAGTGCCATTTGGGATAAATTCTGCCACTGAAGTCTTTCAATGAACAATGGAGCAAATTTTTCTGTCTATCCATGTGCTATAATAGTAGATGATACTCTTCTTGGAGGCAATGGTGAAGTCACACATGATAGAAACCACAGAAAAGTTCTGGAACATGGCCCTGAAGTGAATCTTAAGTTAAATCCACAGAAATGCAAGTTCAGGCTACAAGAAGTTACTTATGTGGATCATTTGTTTATCAGATCAGGCTTACAATCAGATCCTTCCAAGCAAAGTGCAATTCTTGAGAGGCCGGGTCCAGACAATGTGACCTCCTTACAACGTTTTCTTGGCATGGTCAACTATTTGGGCAAGTTTATTCTAGATCCGAGTGAACTTTCAGCATCACTAAGAGAGCTGACATGCAAAGATGTAAACTGGTTCTGGTCAGAACAACACCAAAGAGCATTTGATGTCCTGAAATACAGAATTGCCAGTCCACCTACTTTAAGATATTATGATGTTCACACAGCTGTAACTCTTTCTTGTGATGCTTCGAAGTTTGGTCTTGGTGCAGTCATTCTTTAGGAGGGCAGGCCAGTAGCCTATGCATCTAGAACTTTAGCCCAGACTGATATGTGGTATGCTCAGATAAAGAGCTCTTGGCAATTGTGTTACATGTTCAAAGTTTCATTATTATATTTATGGCTGACCTATGCAGACTGAGACAGACCACCAACCGCTGGTCATTATTTTGAAAAATCCTATGCACACAGCTCCTGCGAGATTGCAACGCATGATGTTGAAATTGCAAAACTATAATTTTCACTTGATTTATACAAAATGCAATCTTCTTTATCTTGCTGATACTTTATCCAGATTGCCCAGAAAAACAGTGAACAGCATGACAATGAGAAACCTGATTTTGAAGTCATGGAAATGAGAAATTTTTCTTCTACACATCTATTTTTTAAAAATAATTTTTATTGATTCAATTGTTACAGTTCAAGTGCAGAAAATAAAACAACAAAAAACTATTTACATATGTCCACAACAATAGGATAATAAACAGAGCCATTAATATTTTTGTAATAAATCACATTTTTTGCGAGTATTTTTTCTGATGAGTGATATTTGATGTCCTTATTTTTAAGGTTGAGAGGTCTTTCTTACATACACTTTTAGCTAAGATAGTGAAATCATTGAAAGATAAAGCCATTTTACAATTCCAATTTTAGTGACTATTTTTCTAGCTATCAATAAAACTGACCAAAGGAGAGGCAGCTGTGATCTAGGGACAACATCTGGCACTTGAGTATTGAACAAAATAAGTGAATCAGATATATAACATTTATCTGTCCATAATGCCTAGGAGAAAATTTTAAATTCATTCCAAAAGGATACAACCAATTTACATTTTAATACCATATGAATCCACAGTATAAAAAGCAGCAGAACCGGAGGTAGAATCAGAACCAAATCCACCAAAATAACGTAATCAACAACTTTTAATTTCCGTTTTCGTCCTCGGACTTCATCAGAATTATTCTGATGAAGTCCGAGGACGAAAACGGAAATTAAAAGTTGTTGATTACGTTATTTTGGTGGATTTGGTTCTGATTCTACCTCCGGTTCTGCTGCTTTTTATACTGTGTTTACGTACTTTTTGGCTTTTACCATATGAATCCAGTCTGCATCTGAATCGCAGTTACATCTCCAACATTTAATTTTCTTTGTTTTATAAATCAGATCAATTTTGTTAGGGGTTAAAAAGATTCTATGAATACATTTCCAACTATAAATTCTCCAATAAAGAGAAGATGCTGTTTTCCAACTTGACTTTAAAATCAATTTCTTATCATTCATTGAGAAGTCGGTTTCATTTATCTTTGTAAAGTAATTCCAAAAAGAAGAATTTTAAATTTGCAAATTCAGCTCTTATAATCATGTAAATTACTGATATATAGGATTTATTGTGAAATGGAATGTAATTAATATTGATCAAGAAATCCAAGATTATAGGGATTTTTTATTGATAACTCATTATGATTTTAATTGTATCATTTAATTAAATTTAAAGTTAAATTCTTCTACTTCTAAGCTCATTTTCCATTCTCTAATAATAACTTTCTTTAAAAATCACGAACTACTTCCTAGATTGCTACTGTTAGTTCTTATAACAAGGTTATTCAGACATAATATTGTCTAGGATCTAACAATGATAGCTGGCTTTCTCGGAACAATTTTGTAAATACTATTCTTTGATATGTAAATATTAGTAATTGTATTTCTTATCTACTGTATATATTCTGTTTATACTCTGTTTATATTTTGCTGTTTTGTAGTTTGCTGTGTTTTCTATTTTGTAATGTTTGCTATAGTTGGAGCTTTTCTCCCTGGGCCTCCACTGAAAATGGGCTCCCTGAGCCCAGTGGACTTCCCTGGTCATCAAACTGGAAATAAATAAATAAATAAATAAAATAAATATCATTTGCATATGCTATGCAACTGTGAACATTTATCCAGTTATCTTTTGATAGGGAGTAGTTTAAGAGAAGAAATCCAGTGATATGCAATTTATTTCCAGTTAAGAATTGATACCAAAATAATAAATTAATTTCATGAAATTCTAGCATTTTATTTGTATTAAATGTTTCCAAGTAGCGCTTAGTATTAGGTATAGGAAACAGTAGGAAAAGTAAGTCCTTAAGTATATAATTGGTATCTGTAAATGTGTTAAATATACAAATGACATAATCTACTAACGGAATAGGTGATACTATTTTTTTTATCATTTGTGAAGTGATGTTTTAAAATCCAATAAAATTTATTAACTCCAAATAAAGTTTGAGGAATTAGGCTGTACCTATTATTTTGAATTAATCACTCAGGTGTAGATTTCCAAGCAGAATAGTAAGAAGAATTTAACTATAATAATATCATATTTATAATAGTGGATTTTGCATATAATTCAATATTTGGGAAAGCTACCCAACCATCTTCCCAACTTTTAGAATGCCAATCAAAGATATTCTCGGTTTATTAGGATACCATACAAATTTAAGAAGGATTGTATTTAACTTATTAAGAATTTTCTTTGTGGGAAGAAATATTAATGATTGTATATAGAATAAAATGTTTGGTAGTATAATCATCTTTATCAAAGTAAGCCTGTCTTCCATTGTAAAAAAGAATTTATTCCAATCTTCTATTAAACTTTTGACTGTATTTATTAGGTTCGTATAATCAACCTGAATTGTGTATTTTATTGAAGGCAGAACAGTAATTCCAAGATAATTAATCTGAGTATTATTCCAATTGAATAAGGTGAAGCAATTTAGAAAAATAGTGATTGTTTTATTAATAATGTTTTTGTTTTACTGTTATTAAAGTTTAACTCTGAAATCTTCTCAAAATAATTTAGGAACATAATAATTTGTGATAAAGAAGATTCTATATCTCCTGTATTTATTAAAATAACATCTGCAAATAACTAAATTTTATGACTAAACTCCTCATCAATTAGAAATCCTTTGATTTTATCATTTGAACTAATAAAATTTGCAAAGGGTTTATTAGCTATAGCAAATAATAAGGGGGATAAAGGACAACCTTGTTTTGTACCCATTAAGTCTTTAAAAGGTTTAGACAAAAAGGAACCAATGTTCACAAATAAATAAGAATTATTGTATAGATTTGTGATAAGATTCATAAACAATTCAGAAAAAATGTATTTTCTAAGTTCTTTAAATAAATATGACCAGCTAATAGAATAAAATGCTGTGTTTAAGTCTAGATTTATATTGTTAGTTATTTTTTCTTTTTGTTGGCTAAGTCAATTAATGTGTTTAATCTGATTATATTATCATGAACTTTTCTGCTTAAAATAAAACTTGTCTGATCCTCATTAATTAATTTTGGCATTATATGATTTAATCTTCTTGCCAGAACAGACATAAATAATTTATAATCAACATTAAGCAAATATATAGGTCTATAAGAAAAACAAAGCTTGCTATCTTTATCTTTTTTAAGAATGGGAGAAACAAGGGTATAATGCCAGGAAGGTGGAATAGCCAGAGAAGTTTTAACTTTTTCAAATACTTTCTGTAAAAGCTTTACAATGTTATCTGGCATAGGTTTATATAATTCTGGGATTAACCCATCAAGTCCTGGAGCCTTATTTGCCTTGATATTTTTAATTTGATCTTTTAATTTTTTTAATAAGAAGGGTTTATCAATAATATTTTTTGTTCATTAGTTAATTTTTGTTGTATATTTTTTAAAAAAATGTTGTGGTAGTGGTATTGTCTAAAATTGTTGAGGTGTAATTGATATTTTCATAGTGACATCTAAAACATTCCAATATATCCTTTAAATCAGTAATTTCTCTAACCCCACCTCCCCCTGATTTATTTTTATTTCTTTAATATAGCTGATATTTTTTTTTCTTGGATCTTATAGCTAATTTATGTAGGTTCTGGGGATTAATTGAATAAGAGTAAATGTTCCATTTTTATAGTTGCATTGAGATTATATTTTGCATAGTATCTAAATATTTTTGATTCAGTGATTTTAATTCAATATTTATAGTTTTGTCATTTGGTTTTACATTTACTTTTATCTGTTTTAGATTGCAAAGTTTTCAATTCTTTATCCCATTCCTTTCTTTAGTTGAGATAGCAACTTTTAATTCTTCTATATAAATAAGCCTTTAAGGAGTCCCAAAGTATAATGTCCAAAACTTCACCATTATCATTTAGTTCTATAAATTGATTTAGTTCATTTATAAACCATTCCTTAAAGTCTTTTAACTGGGTAATATAAGCTGGAAATCTTAGATTATTGATTAGATTATCAGTTTTTCAGGTAATAGTAAATAAAATAGCATTGTGATCAGACAATGGGCAAGAAGTTATTAGTACATCTTTAATTTTAGAATCTAGATTATTAGAGGTAAACACTTTGTCAATAGTTTTTGGGTACCAAAGCAAAATGAATAATGTGTAAAATGTTATGAACTGACAGATTTCAATTCACATATGTCATGTAATTTTAAGTCATTAATAAAAGTTTTTAAATGCTTTGTTGCAGATGACAGTTTTATGGTTTGTCTGTTAGTAGTATCTGCTTCTGATAGTACACAATTAAAATATCCTGCAAGAATTAGTTCACCTTTAAGATGTATGGTAATAGTATCTGGCAACTTTTTAATAATTTTCACACCAATTCCGGGAATCCAATATGTATTTACTAATGTATAGTATTGTTTATTAATTTCAACAGTTATCAGTGCCAGCATACCATCTTTATCAGTGTACATATGTATAACTTTAGGTCCAGGTACAGAGCATCTCCAAAGGATCATTGTGCCTCTCCTTTTTGACTTAAAATATGAACCAGCTAATATATTATAATCTTTGAACAGTCTTCTATTTATATCTTCTTTGTTTATATGAGTTTCTTGCAGGAATATTATATGAGCTTTATTTAAATATTTATTTAAACTGCTTCTTTTCAGGGACCTGTTTAAAACCATTAATATTTAGTGATAAACAATTATATGTAGACTTGCAAGAAGGAGAAAAAGGCTTTAAACATAGAAGTCAATGGCTTGTCACATAAAGAATAAAGCAAATTACAATGGAATATTGCTGTGGACAAAAAGGTTAATACTAACATTAAACATCTAAAATTGAAATATTTTAAACCATTAGTCATGGATTACAACATTTCTTGTTGGAGCAATAAATCATCCAAACCACTCACCCACCAAACCATATTAAAATGATAAAAAAACTGAATCAAGCATGTGCTACTGCTTCTTAAAAGAAATAATTTATGAATGATAAAAATACACTCATAAATAAACATTATTTTAAATCAATAAGTGGATATAGTTAACTATATTATGATTATTGTAGTTTTAACATAAATTATATGGTTAAAAGGAAAGTATTCAATCTGAACTAGATATATCAGAGTCACAAGACATTAATGTTGTGTGATTCAATTGCTATGCATTGATCAGATTATTGATTGATCATATATTCTTTCCTTTTATTACATTCAAATTTGTTTAGAAACATGTTAATGACACATGAAAAGGACAATATGTGGTGGGAGACAATTGTATCTGTAGTCTACATGCAAACTGTTTTATATGTAATTTTATTCAGATGCCTGTGGTTACTTTCTTATTAGAAGAATTGACATAAACATAATATTAATAATAACAATACCTTAATTAATGAGGGGAAGTGCAGAAAAGAATATATCCATTAGTTTAAATGTATAAACTAACTGTATTTAATCACATGGAAAAATAAGAATAACATTTAAATGACTAGTGTTATGATATAATAATTAAACTATACTGTTGGGCTGTATAGTAACTTTAATTTGAGTTGTAATATGAGTCAAAGTACCCAGGGCTATACTAACAGGATGAAGACACCACCAAAAGGAGCCCCAGGATACCCCCAAGCCTGCAAAACATAAGGACGTCCACCAAAAACACATCTTTCTCATCTTCTGAAGCTCACCAGATAGGATATGCTATATATGTCCAGAATTGACATTGTTCCATAGGTATTAAGTAGTGAAGAATTCTTGTTCGTGTTGTATTTCATTTACCACTGACTGTTCAAGTGACATCATGTTCACATATGATTATTTGATTTCATCTCTGTTGCTAGTTAGGAATTCTGGACCACTTCCTTCAACCATTCAAATGGATGCTTAGATCATTGCTTATTTAGCTTCTCTATTTGTGTCTCAGCGAACACCCCAACAACCCAACAACCCAGGATGGATCCAAGGCACCCCCCCAAGAATGCCTACCCAGCCAGCACAAACCAGAGTACCATCACCCACATCACAAAGACCTCTATTAATTTCATAACTCATGAGACCTTTGATATATAAATTCTGTCTATGAAAGAAAAAGCCCAGTATCCATGTTATTTGGAACTTCAATTAAAATTAAAAGATTTAAAACACAGTTTTAAAATCAAAATAGTCAAAGCAAATTAAATTATCAATACTTTATACATGTAGAAGAAAAGAAGAATAGTTATCAAACTTTAGAGTGATGGCTCAATATAAATGTTTAATGATTATTTATATAATAATAAATTTGTGTAAAAAAACTTCTAGACGTTATTTTCATTTGTCACCCACCACAGTAATATGTCCACCTTCCCATATGCCAATTGTTAAACATACCTGTCTCAAAAGATGAATGGAATTCTATTTTAACTTTATATTGCAATATAAAGCTTGTATGTACCATAAACAAAGAGATGAACAGTATTCACATTTACTTCCAGCATATAATAATTCAAAAAAGAACCAAATAGCATGAGTAATATCTAGTGGTTTGCTCTATATACTTGTTCTCTGGATTTATTAGAATATATGAATGCAGTATTAGAACAGAAAGATATATTTCCCGCAGTATGAGTCACACACGCAAGCGCGCGCACACACACACACACACACACACACAAACTCACACACACACACACACACACACACACACACACACACACACACACAAAACTGACAGAAAACAGCTAAAATAACTCTTTGCTAGTGCAACAGAGTATTAATAGAATTCTGTAAGTAGCAAACTAACTATTAAACTAATAATATTATGGACTTCTATCACTGAAGTTTTCAGACGCTAAGTACAATATGTGGACAGGCTCCATCTCAACTGCATATATTATTAATCACAATTCAGTGCAATCTCTTAATGTATTTCCTTTATGTGACTGCATTCAATATGTAGTAGCTATGTGCATTATATGGGCATGTCTTTGCTGTATACATTATTATTAATTAAAATTTGAAACAGTACATGGCTGTCTCCAAATCTAAAACAACACAAAATATTTACTTTAAGTGTATACACTTACTAACTATGGTGACCGATTTGAAAGAAAGCAGGATGGAGTGGTAGCTTGTCTGTCCACAATGACTGTTTGCAAAGCCATATATATATATATATATATATATATATATATATATATATATACACTGCATGAGATAAACAATTCGGAAAAGTTATTAAATGTTCTACTCTATATTATCGTCTTGTGAACTGAAATATAAACTATGTATGACAAAGTGCTAAATGGTGTTAACCTTAACCCCCCTTTTCCCTATCAGGTTGCTTCCTTTATTATTGTTACCACTCCCCAGCACTAATAGAGATACAAGAGACATTTCTTATAATGATGGTCCAACATATAGTGCTGTGTCAATGTCCTAGGTAAAGCAGTGTGTTAATTCACAGAAGGCGGTGTGGTATGACTGAGAAAAATCTTTCATGTCAGTCGTTATAAAAATGTAATCAGATATAAATTCTAGTTGACCCATCTTGGTCAAAAAATCCCAGGAGTCAACAAGTATATGTGGATACAATTTATAGAAAGGTTTTAACTTGGTATCAACAAATATGGCCAATGGTTGGGTTTTGGATCCCTCTGATGTAACAATTAACCTCAAGGGTGGATTGGAATAGTCCTTGTAGACTTTCAGGATCCTAAAAATTCCAGGAATGAAAAGTTCGGGTACATTGAAAAAGCTGTGTGGTATGACTGAGAAAAATCTTTCATGTCAGTCGTTATAAAAATGTAATCAGATATAAATTCTAGTTGACCCATCTTGGTCAAAAAATCCCAGGAGTCAGCAAGTATATGTGGATACAATTTATAGAAAGGTTTTAACTTGGTATCAACAAATATGGCCAATGGTTGGGTTTTGGATCCCTCTGATGTAACAATTAACATCAAGAGTGGATTGGAATAGTCCTTGTGGACTTTCAGGATCCTAAAAATTCCAGGAATGAAAAGTTTGGGTACATTGAAAAAGTCATAGTTGTCCATCGATCAAGCCTTGGGTCAAATTGTCCTCCAAAATTGTCTGTTTTTCTTTATGCAATATTTATCTAATTTCTGGAAATAATAGTGTATCTAGAATCTGTGTTCGAAATTTCCATGATTTTTGCTATATACATACACCCAGTTCTCCATTAATACTACTCCACCCCCTTATCAGGTTTCATCACTCGCAACTTGTTATTTTGGGTCAACCTCTAATCTGTATTTAAATTATTATAATGTGACTTGGTGTAATATCTATTCCTTAGATCATTAATGACCAATGTCTCAAAATTGTTAAGCTCATATAAAGTAAAGGGGGAGCAAGTGTACTCCTTTTAGTCAAGGTCAGGGTGGAACTGGGTAAAGTTTGATCTTTGAACTTTATTTCCAAATTAAGTTTCCTGGTAAACATTTTAACATCTAAAATCAAATTTAGCCAATTCTGCCTTTCTAGCTGGAACAAAGACAAAACCCTTTTTCAATAGTGTAAAAAAACTTCTATCAATTACCATATCTGTGTAATTCTATGTATGTGAAAGTTGTCCTGGGTGAAAAATCACGTTATGCCTAACAGTGACCTCATTGTTGAACCTAGAAGGTTCACTGTTCTAGTTCTGTGCAATATTCAAAAATGTACCGTTAATAAACCCAGTGCTGTAATTGTGGATAATATGGGTGGAGTCAAAAGAACTGTCCATTAATGGGGGTGATAACATGGTTCCCTGTTATATGATCGAAGACGCATTCTTTCAAATGTGTCTTGATCGAACTTGAAAGCATGAAATGGCAAAATACTGAAATGGCATATAAGCAAATTCTTTCCCTGGGAAAGAAATCGCTTGGCTGCCTTCATTATTTTGCCTTTTTCATCACTGTAGTCTGATCTCGGAATTGGTATATTTAAGTAGGGGGTGTGGGGTTCACAGCCCCCCACATAGGGGGTGTGGGGGCGAACCCCCCACACACACTTTATGTAATGTTTTAACATTTTCTTTTCTTTTTTTGGAACAGCAATTTTTTTTCCTGGGGAAAAAATAGTTGTTCTAAGTGTTCAGGATTGTAAGCTTTCGCTTACATGAGGTTGATAAATCAGCGTTCACTTTTTTAAGCATTCGCTGTTTAATATAGACCCAATAACATTGTCTCCCCTGATAATGGGGTGGAGCCCTCGTTGCCTTGGCATAAGAAGGGTGTGATGGTAAATTCCTGATCCTCTTGGATCTCCTGGGACCTTCCTTCCCTAAAGGGGCCTCATCCTGTCTCCCTTCTTCACTTATATCCTGGTATTGATGATAATTGTGACCAAAACCATCATAGCATTGAAAATCCTTATGTTGATTAAATTGGGTTCTATTACTCAAAAAAGTAGGGTAATTATCCCTTGTCACCCTATTTCTTTTGGTGGAACCAATAGTATAGGCAGAACCACTTGTGTATTCCCTGTTGTCCCTATCTAATTTCCCAAGTTTCCTCTTATGATTTTTAGCAGTGACCTTGTCAACATCCTGTAGTGTCAACAAATAATCATGTTTGTAGTCATGAACAAAAAATAATAAATCATTTTGAATCTCCTGATTTAAAAAATCAATATCACATTTCAATTTCTCAATAATACAATTATTATTGTTAACCATCACTCTCATAAGTGCAGTGCCACAATTATTCAAAATACCAACAACTTTGTTAAAAAAATCCAAACCAGGTTCAGTATTGTTAGGAAACTTGCTGAGCCTAAGGCCCTTAGGTACATGGTTACACTTAATACTTTCAGTGAAAAAACAATTGTCTAAGACCAAACTTTTATATTTAAGCATCTTGGCTTTCAAATTCTTACATTTGTCCAAATAGAAAGAGCTCCTCGAGGTAGTCTCGGTGGTGGAAGAACCACACATGCGAAACTCTTCTTCAACCAGGTGTTGAAGTCCAAGTCCAAATAACATTCCAAATCATGTGAATTGGGTGAAAAAAAACCAAATCATTCCGACAGTTGGAAAAAAACTGAGAGCCATCTCCCTTGCTTAAAAATGCTCTGCTGCCATCCCCAGAGGCCTGTGACCCCCGCTGACTCTCACCATGTGCTGACATCACTTCCTGGTTACTGTGACTGATGTGCACACACAGAATAGAAGCATCCAAGTCAAAAGAACCTCCGTCTGGTTGAGAAAAGGTTTGTATGAGCTTAGTAAGCTCACAAGTCAGAATTTTGTTGTTTGAATTAGAAAGGGGGACTCCTCGGATATCCTACATGTCCATTGTATAAATAAAACCAATAAACCAGACAAAGACACACTGAATAAAAGCATCAACTGGTAAATCAAAAACGTCAGTGTGCAAAGCACCAATAAATACTGTCTCTCCACAAATTAGCAGACCATGGCAAAGTCCAGAGAAGTTTTTAATATTAATCAAACGACAATAACATCCAAGGATTTAGCCCTTTCATCTCCCTGCAGGAAACTTCATCAGAATCATGAAAACTAAGTTCCATCCAGTTTAAATACATCAAAGCCCCATTTCATTGGTTAGAAAGCAAATGAAACACTCCTCTAGATGACACATCAGTAATAAAACAACTATGAGGTGGTTCCTTAAAACATTAAAGTACAATGGAACAAAAATACATTAAATGTCTTTATATATAAAACACATTAATACAACAATAAAAACAAAAAATATGCTTGTAAAAATATTCTTATAAAAATATACATTCAAGATAAAATCATATCAATGTAGTGTCATAGCTGTTTTATTATTGATGTGTCATCTAGAGGGGTGTTTCATTTGCTTTCTAACCAATGAAATGAGCCTTTGACGTATTTAAACTGAATGGAACTTAGTTTTCATGATTCTAATGAAGTTTCCTGTAGGGAGACAAAAGTGCTAAATCCTTGTTGTTTGATTAATATTAAATACTTCTCTGGACTTTGCCGTGGTCTGTTAATTTGTGGAGGGACAGCCTGGTTCCTTGGTTCCTTGCACACTGAAGTTTTTGGCTTACCATATTATTTAAGTATATTTTAAGTACAAAAAAAAAACATTTTAAATTATAAAAGAAATTTTAAAGTTTATCCTGAAATCCTTCATGTCCCCTCAAGTATATACAGGTATAATGCATGCCATTCAAGTGCAAGAAGTGTCATATGATCAAATTAGAAATGATCACCATTTCTATAATTAACAAGAGTATGACATCTATTCATTCTAGTTAAAATGTGATTTGCTTAATTAGTTGTGTAGCTCTAGGAAATATATATTAATCAATGCTAGCTTTAAGTTGTGACTCATTAAATATTCTGTTATGTGAGAAAAGATAGCATATAAATATGCGGATCACCTTCGATTTACCGAAACGCCAAACTGCCGAAACACAAATCACCGACACCAAAAGACCGACAACAAAAAATACCGACAACGCAAAACACCGAACACCATTACACCGACACACTACACGTAAACAACACAGTACACTACATGACATATCCACTAGCCCTAACCCAAACCCTAACCCTAAAGTCCGACACTACCGCACACTTACCCTACCTGCACCCTAACCCTAACTCACTTACCCACCCCTAACCCCAAGGTCCGACACTACCGCACACTTACCCTACCTGCACCCTAACCCTAACTCACTTACCCACCCCTAACCCCAAGGTCCGACACTACCGCACACTCACCCTACCAGCACCCTAACCCTAACTCACTTAACCCACCCTAAAACATAAACCCGTCACTAACACACACTTACATTACCCAAACCCTAACTCCGACACTACCGCACACTCACCTTTCACACACCCTAACCCTACATCCCTCACTATTGCACACTTACCTGTCCGCTCCCTAATCCTAAATCTCTCACTATCGCATACTTACCAAGTCGCGCTTACACATTCCCTTTGTCGGTCTTCCGGCTGTCGGGATTCCAGCGTCTCGGTCAACTGCGTTGTCGGCCCGTTCGCGTTCCTCTTCCGCGTGTCGGCGAATCGGCATTTTGGTCAACTGAAGGTGATCCAAATATGCACATATATAAGAACATGATTGCTGTCTAAAAGCACATATATGTTTATCAAATATATTTTTAGGGTATCTTAAAACAGGAAACAAAACTAGAGGAATAAAAACATTAAAAGAAAACTTTTACCTCATATAATGACAGTTGTATTGCATCCTAGTTATGATGCTAATCAATTGTCAACAACAAAAAAAGAAATAACAGTATAATGCATAGCTTTACTTCTCTTTCATCTTTTTTGAATTTTTATCTTTTGATGTCCAACCATTTTTAGATGCATGTCTTTTTAAACTGGTACTTGCCCAATCCATATCTTCAAGTTTGTCAAATATTTTGTTTTCCTTAGTATATTCCAAAGCTTCTTCTAAATTGTTATCTTAAAGAAAGATCCTTAATTTTGCAAGAAAAACTAGTTAAGCTTTTATGTCCATTTTCTTCAAGCTTTTAATAAATGGTACAGCTTCTTTTCTTCTGGTCATAACTAAATATGTGCAGTCATTATCAAATCTGATGACATTATCTTTTAGTTTAACTGGTGTGTTAACCCAGGCTGACTTCAATATTAAGTCTTTGTCTTGACTAGACAAAAATTTAACAATAATGGATCTAGGCACAGAAGGGTTCTTCTTTAATGAAGATGTTGAAAGAGACCTGTGAGCTCTCTTAATTCCAAATAAGAGAGCTTCTGTTAAACTGAGAGCTTTAGGCAACCAGATGTTTAAGAAATGTATCAAGTTGTCCCCTTCTTCTTTCTCTGGGATTCCATAAATTCTGATATTATTTTTCCGAGACCTACTTTCTAAATCTTCTATTTTTTCTAGTGACAAAGTGTTTTGTTTTTGTAGACATTCTTTATGACTTTTATTTTCTGTCAAGCTTCCATCCAAGTCAGTTACTGCATCTTTGATTGAAGAGATCTGAGTAGATTGTTGTGTTAATACTTCATTTAAAAAGTCTATTTGCTTTTTGCAGTCCTCTTTCATATAATCCATTTTTGTTTCCAGTTTGTCTAATTAAATAGACAGTTCTTGAATACTCCCTGCAATAGTCTGAAGTTCCTTTTTTATAGAGTTTTCTTGTGAGTTGACTTTTGAGTGACTCATGTTAGATGAAAAATCAGAAATTACACTGTCAGGAAAAAAATAAAATGCTGCTTCCAAATTCAGTTTTTCTTTCAGAAGAATATCAGTAAAGTTTATAGGTTATATATCTGATAAAGAATTAAGTTTCTATTAAGTTAAAATAATAAAATCCTGTCAGAGAAAAATAATAAAAAGCAGAGCAAAAGCTTTGAGCTGCTAGTTAGCCACCATATTGGCCATGCCCCCTTCTTCCACAGATCTTGATGAGCTTAGAACTAACATAGCTTCAGATGCAATACCTCAAAAGCTCAACTATTTTATCTGTTGGGAATGACCGGCAAAGTAATCTTGTTTACAACCAGACATGTAGCAGTATTTTCCTTACAGAGATGAGATTTTGATGGAAAATGGTATCATCATGAAAGGTCCAAAGTGATTGTTCCAAAATCCTTTCAACAAGGATTGTTGGTCAGTACTGTCGCTTGCCTTATGTATTCAATAAGATGATGAGGCTGGGTGTTCATTTAAGTAGTTTATTGCACACAAACACATCAGGATGGTTGTCTGAAACATTAAACTAATACATAGCTTAAAATCTTGCACTGTGACCACCTAGGAACTGACTCTACCAAAAGAAGGGTGAGAGGACTAGTATTTTGGCCTTCTATATCAAAAGATATTGAGAAACAACTTTCAGCTTCTTCTGTCTGTAATAGTCCTAAACCACATCAACAAAAAAACACTTCAGCTAAGCCAGATTCCTGAACTACCTTGGTCGACAGTAGCTACAGATATTGGAATGATCAACATTACTTGGTGTTAGTAGACTCTTATTCAAATTGGTTTGAGATTGGCCTGCTTCCTAATCTGTCTTCCAATACTGTCATTACGAAGTTGAAGAGACATTTTTCTGTCCATGGAAGTCCGCACAAAGTCATTTTTGACAATGGTGCACAGTTTACAAATCTGCAGTTTAAAAGATTTGCTGAAATGTGGGACTTTGTTCATCTTATGAGTAATCCTGAATACCCACAATCAAATGGTCTGACTGAACGTGCAGTTCAAAGTGCAAAACAGCTATTGGAAAAAACCCAAAAGTGACAATACTGATGTTTTTCTAAATCTACTAAATCTCAGAAACATACCTCATGACAGTCTACTTGGTTCACCTGCCCAGAGATTAATGTCAAGACAAACCAAAACCACACTACCAATCAGTAAGAATCTGTTGGCTCTGAGTGCTAAAAACAACAAAGCAGTAAAAGCTCAACTCCTAAAGAAGCGTTTGTCCCAAAAGTCCTACTATGATAAAACCAGCAAGCCTCCACATCCATTAAAAGAAGGAGAGATAGTGAGGATTTAGACAGCAAAAGGATTTGACTGAATAGGACTCATGAAATATTTGTGTGACGAGCTGAGGTTCTACATTATTGAGTCATAAGGCATAGAATTCAGGAGCAATTGGAAACATTTACTATTGGTGTCTGAGCCAGTGTTGCAACATTTTGCTTGTAACAAAGATTCTAATTCTCAGAGTGATTTGTCCAATATTCCTGTTCCAGAGAACATTTCATTGCCTGTTCCTGTTCCCGAAACTATCCCCAAAATCCTCAAGAACATTCCCCAGTGACTCTCCCTGTTGCTAAACCCAGTTCAAATTATTACATTAAAAGGTCAGGTCATAATTCAAAACCTAATCCTAAATACATAGCAACCTGGACATGATTCTTGTTGTTTGTATATATCTGTATAATTTTCATGCCTATTAAATTATTATTTTCATTTCAGGACAGATTAGTCAAAGAGGGAGGATGTAGATCAGAGTATGTTGTACATTTGAGAGCTTCTCCAGTTAGTGAGCACAGGTATATATGTGCTGAGCAAGTACAAGCAAGGGTGCCATTTTGAGTGAGCAGTCAGAGTGAAAGCATGCATGTGTATAGTAGTCAGTCAGTTAGTAAGTTCATTTAGTTTAATGTTTCATTCAACCATCCTGATGTGTTTATGTGTAATAAACTATTTAAATGAACACCCATCCTCATTGTGTTTGTGTGTAATAAACTATTTAAATGAACACCAATCCTCATCATCTTATTGAATACATAAGACAAGTGACAGTACTGACCAGCATAGTGATTCTCTGCACTAACCCCTGTGTGTTGACCTCCCTGGTCAGGTCAGATCACAATTCACTCTTGTTCACATTCACAATCATACCCGACACCCCGTCAAGAGCAGAAAGGATGAAGCATTTCTCCAAAGCAAACTATAGTGTTCTAACTAATGCCAAAAGGAGTTGCAACTCCCCCTGCTACCACTGTCAATAATGACTGCTATGCAGAGGTGTACATAAATGACCTGTATATACAGCTATACAAATTGTGGGCATCAAGCATACATAGGTTATACAACAAGTGG
The DNA here is from genome assembly GCF_019279795.1 of Protopterus annectens. Classification (NCBI taxonomy): domain Eukaryota; kingdom Metazoa; phylum Chordata; order Ceratodontiformes; family Protopteridae; genus Protopterus; species Protopterus annectens. The sequence goes on along the minus strand of NC_056748.1, from coordinate 916,337,431 downwards.
AAGACAGTAATGTCTAACAACAAGATGGAACTGACTCAGCAGAGGAAGGACACTCTTCACAGCTTGAACAAGGAAATTAGTTATCTTGAAAAGTCCTCTAAAGCCACGTACAAACTTGAAGTAACATTCCTAGCTAAAGATAATCTGGGGGCATTCTTTAGCTATGTCAAACATCTACAAGCAAAGGCCCAGCTTTGTGCCCAACTAGTAGTGGACAGTGCCACTCATACTGACCCTCAGGACATTGCCAGCCTGCTACCAGACATTTTGGGGCAAAATTCTCCCCCCCCATCCCCACCAGACATACCCCCAAAGCATACCTCCCACCAGTCCTCTACCTAGTAACCTCCTATGAACATAAGGTGGTTGTATATGCAGCAGTATATACATCAGCATTGGTTGTTGACCATAAGGCAATAATAGTGTCCAGCATGCTGGTGTAAAATGAACTCTGTAATGTCAAGTAACATCTGTCTCACACACACACACACACACACACACACACACACATAGTTAACTGCAGTGAGAACAGAACCCCTACCTAAGTACACACACTACAGAACACAGTACTATATGCAAGTGCCACTGCACATGTCTGACTTTTACATGTCTGCAGTTTAACTTATAGTGGATGGCATCAACAGGCCATGTGGGAGACAAGAGATTGGGAGTTCTGCATGAAATGGATGTGTAGGCTTCTGCAAGTATGAAAAGACTAGCAAGCTATGCCACTGGAGAAGTTACTTTTGGACAGCACATGTTCTCTGCTGAGTAGAGAAACACACACACACACACACACAGTTGACTGCAGTGAGAACAGAGCCCCTACCCATCTAAGTATACAGACTATAGAACTCAGTACATTACGCAGGTGCCACAGCACAAGTCTGACTTTTACATGGCTGCAGGTGAACTTATGGTAGATGACATCAGCAGGCCATGTGGGGGACAACAGGTTGTGAGGCCTGCATAGGCACATAGATTCATAGGCTCATATGAGGCCAGTAGCCTAACTGTACAGTGTATTCTAGATGTGTAGACACTTAAGTACCCTTATTGAGCATAGTTGGATGTTTGAGTTTAGCAGAGCAAGATTGTCAGCACCACTGACTGGTCCTATCCATAAGGGATCACACAACATTATACATTACACTTTGCAGTGTGGTTGATATATGTGTGCAAAAAATACAGATTTGTTTAGGGTTGTATTACTTGGGGAGTGGACAGCACATGGATAATATGTAATAATATATAATAACACAGAGATAGCAAGAAAAAATTTGCTCTGTTGGACACTGAAAGACTTCACTGGTAGAACTGATTGCCAATGGGATTCTGAGAAATCTGTACATTCTAAATGGTGTACCAAATGTGGTTTACAATGAAAATGTTTGGTCAAGCAAAATTTGCCAAAATGAACTCTTTGCATCTAAGCAATAAAAGTTTTACCCATAATATTAATCATGAAGGTATAGCTTATTTGGATACATATGTGAGACATACTGAGACAAGCTTCCAGTCAGAAATATTTAGAAAGGAAACATTTTCCAATGGATACCTTGACTACACTAGTAATCATCCTAGGCATATTCTGAAGAACATCTATAAGGGTCAATGTATACGAGTGGTCAGAATGACCTCAGATTATAATATAATGAAAATTGAAATAAACAATATAAGAACTATATTTATTAATAGAGGATATCCTTTGGCCTTATTAGATGATATTTCAGCATATGTTATTAATGAATGGGGTAATAAATACCCACCTATACTTGGTAATGAGAAGGTTACAACATTAGGTGTGAGAAATAATGAACAAAAAGATTACAATAGAGTGTGTGTATTAACGGGTCCATGTCATATGGTCGACTGTTCATTTGACTGAAAGTTCATTTGACTGAAAGTTCATTTGATCGACAAGCATTTGCCCCCTTCCCCAATGTTGTGCGACCCTGGAATTGATATATATAGCTAGGGGGGTGTGGGGGGCACAGCCCCCTACATCGGGGGGTGTGGGGGGCGAAGCCCCCCACCTAAAATGCTTGTCGATCAAATGAACTTTCAGTCAAATGAACAGTCGACCATATGACATGGACCCGTATTAACATATTCCCTGTTTGCAATAGATGTTAAAAATATTATAAAAAAGCATTGGAATAATCTAGTTATGGATGATGAATTATTGAGTGTAATTGGTAAGGAACCCAGTTTTGTGCTTAAAATGGGTATGAATATTAAAAATTTATTAAATAGAATGACTGATAATGTTAAGGTAACAAATACGCACACTAAAAATGTGGGTTGTGTAAACAATGCTCTGCTATAAATAAAGCAGTAGGGATCAGACTGGATGACATCAATAAAACATATGTGTTTTTCAGAAAGGGAAATTGTAACAGTAAAAATATAGTTTATTTAGCTAAGTGTAGTTCCTGTACAGCTTTTTATATAGGAAAAACAGAGAGACAGCTTAGGAAACGTATCTATGAGCATTTATATAAGATTAATGTCAAAGATACGAAAAATGCCATGTTCAGGCATATAAATAAGTATGGAGGGACACATACATTCAAATTTGCAATAATTGATCAAGTATATATATCACCTCGGGGGGGGGGGTAATTATAAGGCACAGTTAAGCAAAAAGGAATGTTTTTGGCAAATGGCAACAAATGCCACAGAATTTCCGGGTATAAATGAGTTCATTTCTATCAAACCAGTATTGCAACTTTTGTAACATTAATAGCTGAGACCATAATATAATATGATATGTTAAGACACTCTTGATTTTTTTTTTATAATTATAAATGATTTTAATTAGGTGGTTTAGATTTGTCAGATTAAGTTATTTGTGATGTATTTGTATATTTTTGTAAGTTCTATGTACTGGCTCTTTAAATGAGACTATTCATAAACTTGTTTGGCTCCAAAAAGTTTTTAAATATGTTACTAGATGCATTGAACTAGTGTTCTGATGAAGTCTGTATTATACAGATGAAAGCGCTTAACCGATGTTTTTAGCAGTGCGTGTATTGCAATAAATTATCTTTTACTTGACCGGGTCCAGTTTCACTCGTACTGTTTACCTAACAGAGACAGCATTTTGTCTCAATTGTTTTTATCTTTGCATCTAAGACAGAAAAAACATTGGCATTTGGCATGCGGTCAGCCACATCTTCGACTGTATGCATTGGATGATGAGGTCTTTTTAATGCTTTGTTCAGATCTCTTGGATCAATATATATTCTGATATCATCTGAGCTTTTCTTATGAGCTACTACCATGGAGGATACCCATTCAGTAGGTTCGTCTTCTGGAAAAACTACTCCTAGCTGCACCATTTTGTCTAGCTCAGCTTTGACTCTGCTCTGCACAACTACTGGAACTTTCTGTGCTGGTCTGACAACTGGACTGACCTCTGAGTCTAACTTCATAGAGTACACAACTGGTAGCTTGGCTAGTTTGTCTGCAAAAATATCAGCATACTCAGAAAAAATAGTTTGGGCGAAATTTGAACTGTTGTCATGCAAACTTACATGGTGGACTTCTTTATTAAATGAAAGCAGTCCCATTTTCAAACTGTCTCTGAGGTCTAATAATGACTGCACATGTCTCTTGACTATGAAAAATTGCAAGTCATAGCAGTTTCCAGCAGAGTAATATGAAAACACTACTGATCCTTCAGTTTGAATCTCCTCACCAACATAAGCAAGAAGCTTAGCGCACTTTGTCATATCAAGTTGTTCTGCAGTTTTTACTCTAGCAAATGTTTCTGCTAACATAACATTGCACTTTCAGCCAATATCTGCTTTGAGCTTGCACAATAAACTCTTCAAAATACTGTACTCTGCAAAATATGCATGAAATAACTGTACTTTGCAAAGTATTCTTTGAAACAACTCTTTACTTTGCAAACTAACTGCACTGTAATACTGTACACACTTGCAAACACTTTGCATACGTTGGATATTCTGAATAGCTTTAGTTAATACAAAAAAGTAGCACATAGCAAAAATACAGTTATTTTCCAATTTTTGTACATTTTATGCAATTTGGATATTGTTTCAATTTCAAACATTTTCGTAATTATTTTGAATATTTTTATCAACATGTCACAGTTTCATACATTACGTTTAATAAAAAAATTGTTTTGAGAGTTCTGATTGCTTTGTTTTATATTTGTAGCAAAAGAAATCCTTTATGCATGTTTTAGTACCTGGAATTTGTTTCTGACCTGTTTTGTGAGTCATTTTAGCAGTAGGGATGATCCACTCCTGTATATTCCTCCAAATTTAACCGGTTGCCTCATGGCTGTAACTCAGGATCCCATTCTGACACCACGTTGCTCTTCTTATGTGCGTTAAGAAGAAGTTGAGGCTTGGGTGATCATTTAAGTAGTTTATTGTATACAAATACATCAGGATGGATGGCAGGGACATTAAACTTAAATGAACTATCTAACTAACTGACTGACTACATACTTGCATGCTCTCATGCTAGCTGCCCACTCAAAATACCACTCTTGCTTGCATGTGCTCAGTACTTACATGCATGTGCTGACTCACTGGAAAGCTTCTTAAATGTATATCACACACACTGATGCTACTGATGATACAGGTGCTACTAGATTGTGGCTCAGATGTGCTGGGCCTTGGTGCCATAGCCAGTGGAGTGGGGGCAGGTGAATCCCATGGGCCAGGCCTACCTCACTGTGCTGTGGAGGGAAAAAAAAGAGAGAAAATAATGGTTGGGGTTAGAGATTGTACAAGTTGTCTTATTTGTGTGTTTAGGCTGAGGAGGGTGATCTTCCAGTCCTGGGTTCTCACTTCTATATTTGTATACAGCAACTTATTTTGCTTACTGTATAACCTAATAATGACAGATGTGTGTCTGTCCAGGACAAGATAACAGTGTCCCACAGGCTGCTGTAAAAGGCTCACTGTAAAGTCCAACAACACACACACACACACACACACACACACACAAACACACACACAACTGTCCCATTTGACTGCAGTGAGAATAGAATCCCTACCTAAGTACACAGTCTACAGAAGACAGTACTTAATGCAAGCACCAAGGCTCAAGTCCAACATGGAGTGTGTCAGATAACACTTTATAGATGATGGCAACAGGAGTGTCTGTTGAGGACAAGATAACAGTGTTCCACAGGCTGCTGTAAAATTCTAACTGTAAAGTCCAGCAACAACTCACACACACACACACACACACACACACACACACACACACACACACACACACACACACACACACACACACCAATTCCCCACCCACCATTTGACTGCAGTGAAAATAGAACCCCTACCTATCTAAATACACAGACTACAGAACACAGTACTTAACACATGTTCCACAGCTCAAGTCCAACTTGGAGTTTGTCAGGCAACACTTTATAGATGATGACATCAGCATTGTCTGTTGACAAGATAACAGTGTTCCACAGGCTGATGTAAAAGGCTCACTGTAAAGTCCAACAATAACTCATGTACACACACACACACACACACACACACACACACACACACACACACACACACACACACACACACACACACACACACACACACACCCTGCTGACTGCAGTGAGAATAGAACCTCTAGCTAAGGGCACAGACTACAGAACACAGTACTTATTGCATGCTCCACAGTACAGGTCTGATTTTGTCAGGACAGCTGGTGAACTTATAGTAGATGACATTGGCAGGCTGTTTTGGGAGACAAAATATTGGCAGGTCTGCATGAAGTGGATATGTAAGTTTGCGCAAGTCTCAAAAAACTAGCAAGCCACATTGGAGAGTAACTGTGGGATACACACCTCTGCTCTTCTGTGTAGACACACACACACCCCATTGACTGCAGTGAGAATAGAACCCCTATGTATCTAAGGACAGAGGCTACAGAAAATAGTACTTATCACACGCACCACAGCACAAGTCTGATTTTAACAGGACTGCAGGTAATCCTATAGTAGATGACATCAATAGACCATGTGGGAGACAAGAGGTTGGGAGGCCTGCATAGGTGCATTTCTTCATAGTGTCATTTGAGGCTAGTAGCCTAATAGCAGTAGGCTGTTTGGAAGCCTAACTGTGTAACAACACAAGTACCCTTATTGAGAATACTTGTCTGTTTAAGTTTTGCAGAGCAAGGCTGTGAGCACCACCAAGTAGCCCTGTCCATGAGAGAGCAGACAACATTATACATAAAAACTGTGTTGTGGTTTATATATCTGTGGAAAAAGTAATGAGACCCCAGGGTTATAGTGCTTGTTTGCAGTGGTTTAAAGGGGAAACAAATAGCTGTATTGTAAATATGATATATAGTTATATTGTGCCATTAGTTTGCAATGTTTCCATATGTAGTTTTATGCCTTACAAAGGAAGTGGACAATAAACAGCAATGATAAAATATCATATATACAATTCCATAGCACAACAAGCCTTGCATTTGAGTGCTGGTTAACAAAGTGTACACCCATGCGAGATTGGCCTGTTTGCCCACAGGGTAGCAGTATGCAAACTCAAGGCATATTGCTAATGCTTGCTACTATATCCCACTCCCATTAGTACTCCAGGCCGGCTTTTCATGATGACTAAGAACATTAATTGAATGTATCCGTTTTCTATTTTTAGGTATCTGCTTTCGAGGAAATCTGATTTTTCTCTGTTTCCACAATGTTGTGCATCACTCAAACAAGATAAGCTTAGACAAATGTTTTGTCAGGACACAGCACATCATGCAAAACTCTAATTAAAAGAAGGCAAATAGGAAAGATATTAAAACTAAGGAACACATACGCAAAGTCTGTAAAAGCACAGTAAAACTTGACAGTAGACATCAATATTTTCTACATATGTCAGGATTTGAACCCTCACATCAATACAACTTCAGAAAGCAGGAGGGATGCCTTAGTTCTCTTGGCCACACAAACAGCTTTGCATCAACGAAATGAAAAGTCATTCTTCACACAACCAACTGCATCAGAATGTACACTGCAATCAAACCATCAGCTGTGATTTGCACATTTAATTCTCTTTACTATATTCAGACATAGAGCAGTTGGTGATCACACAACCTGTCATAATTATGCTTACAAATATACAGATCTGTGTTACCTTTTTGTGTTTCTTGATCATTCATCAGTTATCTAACACGTGCAGTGTGTAAGCCATTGTATATCATAGGACGTAACATGTGAGAGGATATTAACTGGGAATAATATGATGTGAAGTCTAGGTTGGATGGCACAAACACACATATACTGTTCTTTTGGGGTAGCATAGCTGAGATACTGTTATGGCAAGAACAAGGATATACTCCTATTTTTTGGGGTGGGGGCAAAGCTCAGTTACTGTTAGTACACAAACAAGTCTGAAGTCTGAAACTGCAATGTATTTTATCACTTTCTAACTTCTGTCTTTAATGATTTACCAGTTCAAAGGTATGGCACTAAACTTGAGGCCATGCATGGATCATCAGAATTCTTCAGAGGTAGGACTGTGTGAATCTTTAATACCTAAGGCCTACTAATTACTAATGGACAAATATAAGTAAAATAAGTGTCTGGTGTCACGTGCCAAGGTACTTTCTGTACAAATCCACCACTATTTACTTGCTTACTGTACCAAGTTAGAAAATACAAAGATATGCCATAATATTATTAAAGAATAAATTCTAGGTTCAAGACTTACCTTGCAAATGCAGCAGTTGACACATCTTTAGCTCAGGGCTGACTCTGCCTGATGCAAGCAGTATACAGCCAATACATGGAGAGGTAAAGGTTGTGAAAGTCACTTGGCATCACTTTTACTATATGTATGTGAGTAGAAGAAAGGTATTAGGTCCATAGGTGGTTAGTGAATGTGCTATGCATTGTCTCTTAGTCAAAGCAAGGGCATACTGAGCATGCCTACATCTGCCTACAGAGACACGAGCTTGGAGTTCCTCCTCCTAGTCCTCCTCTAACTGTGGCTGTGGTGATCTAGGCATTGGTGGTGGGATGTGTGGCCCTTCCCCTTGCTGATCCTGCTGCAGCTGTTTCTGCAGGATCAGATTGTGGAGCATAGCACATACTGTGAATATTTGTGTACATGTGCATGGATTATACTGCAGGGCTGCACCAGATATATCTAGACACCGGAACTGCCAGGGTTGCCAGCACACACATTCAAGATAATTCCCTGGGTATTACATATGACTTGGCAGTTGATAGAGTAGTATCCCTTGTGGTTAATGTAGATTCTACCCTGCTCACCAGGTGGTGCCTTAATGTGTACATGAGTGCAATCTATGGCACCCAGTACTTCCGGGTAGTGCACTACATGATAAAACAGTTCTATATTGCTGGCCCTCTCTTCAGAACTCCAGGGGAAAAATATGTGCTTAATGGCATGTATGAGCATAGCATCCAGAAACTGATGGAGGATCCTAGAGGCTGATACCTGTGAAACACCCATCATGTCCCCAGTCGGTCTTTGAAAGGTACCAGTAGCTAATATTCTAAGGGCTACACATACCTTAGTTTTCACTGGGATGAGTTCTCCTCAGTTGGCTCTGGCTCTGGGTTGAGGGCAGCAGAGCACACAGAGTTTTTGTAATGTATCGCTGTCCACCCTGTAGAGCTCTACAATCTCAAGCTCATGTTGCACCTGGAAAGTACCACGGGCCTGAACTCTCTTCTCCTTCTCGGCCTAGGCCTATTGTCAACAGTACCAGAAGCACTGACTTCAGCCTCTAGCACATGCAGATGAAGAACAGCTACAGTGGCCCCTAGCATTGTGTCAGTTAAAATTTCCTTGTTTCTTCTCCAGTGGTATTGAAGGATAAAGGAAAAACCAGGATGTAAGCTACATAGACTTTATACATTGTTGAATAGCTCCACCATGTTGGATTGATTGATTAACATGCAATTCACCTGTTTATGCTATAACTTGCACCTATTAAACACATCTCTTACTTTCTCATTAGTGAGATGTGCGTACCTTCGCATAAATAAGGTAAGCATAAGCAAAATTGATATTTCCTCCATTCTCAGGATATTGTGCAAAATGGACCATAAAAAGTGAAGGAAAGGTTGCACACCCTGGAATCAAACTCCGGACCATCTATATGCTGCCACAGGAATAGTTGCATAACAACACAGAGAAATCTGACATTCATTCCTCTGTTTCTTGTGCTTACCCTAAGCACAGCATCACTCAAACAATGGCAAAAATAAAAATAAAAAAGGTAAACTGGACAGAGACTACACATTTTGACAAACAAATAATGGGAATGAAACAGAACTTAAGAATTGTGCACTGCTTGCATGCACTTTCACTCTTCACAGCCCTACATGTTCACCTCTGCAAGTGCAACCTGCCACTCCCCCACGATTTTAGCATTCACTGTTGCCATCCATTCTACATGAACACTGTGGAAGTGCATACATGAAGTGAATATCCCTACATGGTAACTCCTTTTTGTGATTCAACAATTCTAATGAGTTTTGACCTCAATGACATTTTCACCATGCTGACAGCCCGGAATCTACATAGTTAGCAACCGTGTAGACAGGGAAACTGCAAGGGAGCCCAGTGCCGTAACAGAGGTATACTGTTATCCTTCAGCTACATCCTGCATATGTTTACATTACATTATAATACTCTTTTTCATGGGGGTTTACACATTTTACCAGTCTGCATTACTTATAAGTATATTCTTCATTTGAAGGTGGGGAAGAGAACCTGCATTTATGTCACGGTACTTAAAATTACATGATTATGATTGTTACACTGATTTTCTAACATACACACTGTGTAATTAGGTCAGAATATGTTTGGTGTTACATGTTAAGGGCAGTTCTGTACAAATGTAAGAGCTTTTACTTGCTCTTGTTACCATGTAAACTCATTTCCATGGCTGTATTCGGAAAGTTTTGGAATACACTGCCAACACAAACATGGAGTCTACACAGTTGCTTTACAGGTTGTTGAATCCCTCCACCATGTTAATTTGCTTCATTAGCATAAAATTCAGCTATTTATGCTGTAATTTGCATGCCACAAAAGTTTCTGTATTTGCGTGTGAGTGTGCACCGCTACGCGGAGTTTACTGAATTTAAAACTTTTTGCGGCCGTGTGCACATCGCACAGTGACACGCACATGGAAAAATTATCATGTAAGTATTATTGAATCTCCCTGAGTGTCTTGACAATTTTGACAGCAGCCTTTTTCTTGTAGATTTTATGATGTATTACAGAAAATTAATTACCAAAAAAGTACTCCATTATAACATGGTGTATGTTTCATAGGTTCACAGGTTCATAGGTTGGTACTAGGCTATCAGCCCTAGGGCCTATACAAGCCTAGCCATAACAATTCCCTGGCTATTTCTTCGCACATTATTTACTTTCCTGGACCCCTGTCTAGCAGGGCGACTGACGTGATCCCTGGGGTGAATTTCCTTTCTCCCATCCAATCGTCAAGGTTCCTCTTGAAGAGGTCCAAAGAGGCACTCTGCTTGACATGTATGGGCAATCTATTCCAGAGTCTGGGGAGTCTCTGGGTCAGGAACCTATCCCTCCAGCATGTTTTGTTTATTGTAATGACAAGGTTTAGATCCCTGGAGCGTGTAGCTTTGAGGGATTGGGATTTCTTTAAGTGTAGCATGTCCAACAGCTCTGGGTTTGACATGGCCTTGTATGTTAAGCAGAGATCGCCTCTGAGTAGACGATATGCGACAGAGTATAGCTGGAGTTTTTTAAGGCGGTCAGCATAGGGCATCTGCTATAGGCCTGTGATTCTTTTAGTGAGGTATTTCTGAGGCCTTTCCAGTTGTTGCAGATGTCTTGAGAGGTACATACCAAATGGGGCGTTGTATTCTATAATGGGTCTAATGAGGGATGAGTAAAGTGGGACAATGACCTCCTTTTTTCTGGATGAAAAGCCCTTCGTGATGAGGTGTGCCACATAGAAGGATTTCCTGACTGTTGTGGCAATGTGGTTATCGAAGGTGAGACCACTGTCCACCTGTGTCTCTAAGTCTCTTATCACACTTTCTGTGTTTAGTGTACTGCCACCTATATGGTAATTCATGGATACATGTTTTTTCCCAAAGGGGATAACAATACATTTCTTGGCATTGAGCTTGAGCCCATGGCTCTGGCACCAAGCATCTGTTTCTGTAAGGCCCTTTTGTAGAGTATCCACATCATTTGGGGATTCAATAATGGCTCCCAGTTTGCAGTCATCTGCAAACTTTGTTAGCCGGAGTCCCTTAGTGTTGACCTGTACTTCAGAGAAGTAGATGCCAAACAAGAGCGGCCCCAGGACTGAACCCTGAGGTACTCCACTTGTCACTTGTCTGGAGCTGGATTTGGAGTCAGCTACTTTTACATTGTGGGTTCTATCAGTAAGCCATTTAGCAACCCATTGGGTGACATAGGAATTAATGCCCAACTTAGTAAGTTTATCTATGATTCCAGAGTGGGGGGTGGTGTCAATGGCCTTGGCAAGGTCTAGATAGGCTGTGTGGACCACCTTACCCTTGTCCATGGCTCTGGAGACTGATTCAAAGAAGTCAATCAAGTTCAGGAGACAAGATCGGCCCTTCACAAACCCAAACTGGGTGGGGTCCAGTGTTTGAAGGTTGCCAATGTCTTTGTTTATAAGTTCCATGATAATACGCTCCATGGCCTTGCAGATAAGGCTTGTCAGACTGATGGGATGGTAGTTTCCGGGATCCAAGGTGGATCCCCCCTTGTGGATTGGGATAACTGTAGCCCTGCGCCACTCACTGGGCACGAAACCTGAGGTGAGGCTATGATTAAACATGACACTTAGGTGAGGTGACAGTTCATATTGTAGTTCATGTAGTACACAGCCCGGGATGTCGTCTGGTCCCATGGATGCTGTATTCTTGGCTTTAGAGAGTGCGTTTTGTACCTGTGTGGCCGTTATTACTGGAATTTGGTAATCTTCCGGTATTGAGATGGGCCATTTAGGGGGTGAGAGGGGAGTGAAGTTGGCACTGAATCGATCTGCCAGAATATTGGCAATATCCCTCAGATCAGTATATTTAATGCCATTCTGTTTTAGCTCAGAGCAGATCTGAGCATTCCCATTTAGATTCTTGACATAGTTATAGAATGCTTTGTGGTTGTCTTTGGAATCTTTGCCAATTTTATTTTTGTAACTAGCTTTGGAGGATTTTATGAGGCATCTCAGTTTCTTACTGAGGCTAGTAAGGGAGTTTTTTGCATCCTGGGATTTTCCTCTTTTTCTGCAAAAGATTCTTCCTTTTGTTGTAAAGTTTGTTTATGGCAGGGGACCACCAGATTGGCTTCCTTTTTTTGGATGAGAGCATTTTGGTTCTATTTGGGATGGCATGATTCATGCATGAGTGGATGTGCTCGTACAGTGCCTTAGTGTAGGATTCAGCAGTTGAACTTTCAGTTCCCGTCTGCATGGGTGTCATGAAGTTTGTCACTTCTGACTTGAGTAGCAAGAAGTTGGCTTTGGAGAAGTTTTTTATGGTGGTTTCTTTACTGGGGGGTGGGGTGGGATGTGGATGTTAAGGGTGATTAGCTTATGGTCAGACCTGACTAATGAGGGGTGACCATAGGTATGGAGCATTGATTTCCCATGTTGGTAATGACCAGGTCTAGGATATTGGAGCCCCTGGTGGGACTATGGATTAGTTGATCCAGGGCGTTGGAATTTATGAATTCCAAGAACCGTTGCCAAAGGTGTTGGGACATGAGTAGTTTTCCCAGTTAATGGCAGGGTAGTTAAAATCACCCAGTATTAGGGTGTTTGGTTCTATCTTAATATTTTCCAGTATGTTTAGAAAGGTGTAGTGAGAATCTTGGGGTATGGTGGGGATCTGTAGCAAGCTACAATTTGTATTGCAGTCTTACCTAGTGTTAGTTGCACTTGGAGAATTTCAGACACATTGTGTTGGCCAACTAGCCTGGTGGTGTGAATATCCTTGGTGAATATTGACACTCCTCCACCTTTAGTGTTTCGGTCCTGGTTTGGTGGCGAAAAGTGTGGTAAGAGTTGTAGCCTGGTATTGCAGGGGTGCTCTCTGGAGCCTTGAACCAGGTCTCAGTTACTGCACAGATATCGATGTTCTCCATTTTTAGGAGTGCCTTGAGAGAGTGCATTTTGAGGTTTAGACTTCTAGCATTGAGTAGCATTACCTTCAGATTTTGCATGCTTGTACCTGTTATGGTGGTGGTTTTGTCCTTTGAAGTTTGCCTAAAAAGGCACTATAGGGGTGGCAAGAGCCTTAGCCAGTAACCTGAATCCCAGGGCGACAGGTGCAGACCATCTCTGGCAAAGCATCGTGGTCTGTCAATCATGTCATCCCAGGCAGACAGATACTGGATCCCCTTTGAATGACACCATAAGCTTAGCCAATTGTTGAAGTCAATCATTTTATCCTTATATTGTGGTATCATTCTGGGCGAAGGCAGGATGCTACTCAGGGCTAGGGTCATACCTGCCTGGGCCACATGATCCGAGAGCTCTTCCATGTCTCTTTTCATGTAGTCCAGGGAGGTTCGTCTCAAGTCATTCACTCCAACATGGACAATGACAGAGTCATATTTGTACTTGTTGTGGAGTGACTTGAGTGCATGCGTTATGTGGCGGATCCTGGCACCCGACAGGCAGCTGACTGTAATTTTCTCCTTATTCAACCTGGTGAGAGGGACATCAGTGTGACGGACTATAGAGTCACCTATGACTAAAGTGTTAGGTACATTGTCTTGCCTTAGGGGCTGTTGCTGGGTGGCACACTGGTGTTGTGAACTATGTGACACATTGGTTGTGATTGTTGTTTCTTTGCATTTCAGCTTCAGAGGTCTTTGTTGCTTGGGCAGGTTACAGTTAAGGGCCTCTGCATATGTGGATTTAGTGTTGCTATATGTGGGTGTTGATGGTGCGGGTTTAGAAGGGCTATGTGTTGCTTGAGGTGTAGTGTGGGTGTTAACCTTCTCCTCTTGACTGTTTAGCACAATCTTGGGTGGAGAGAGCTTTGCTTCCATTTTGGCTATGTAAGTGCATCTCTCACAGGTTGTAGTGTTGGGTGGTAGGAGGAGAGGGTTGTCTGTGTACATGAGGCAATTGCTGCATTGCCCCAGTATGCCCAGATTCACCAGGTGGACAGGAGAAATCACTGGAAGCTGACCTTTGGACATGCCTGGTTTGGGTCTTTTTTTTTTTTCTTTGTAAAGTATAGGAGCTGTTTCCTTAGCAAGGTACTTTGCAATTATAGGCTGTTTAGTGCCTACTATTAATTTCTCCTTGTTAACAAGGAGAGTTCAGTGTTTGTATGAGCTTAAGGCTTCCTAGTGCTTTCCAGCAGGTATTAGAGAAAGTGTTAGTCACAGGGATGCTTAAAGGTAAGATTGAAAAGAATGCACTCTGCAGTGTGCACTAGAGACGTTAGATGTGAAAGTAGGTAACTTGAGTTTTACCTGTTTAAAAAGTTAAGGTTTAGTGGAGAGTTACTATTTTTAAAACAGCAAGATGGATTGAAAGGGGTGGTCACTTTTGTATTTTGGTACTATGAAATACTGTAGGATGGCCAATAAATTTAAATAATTGAAGGAGTGGGATTTCAAAAATGATGATTTTGTGATTACTCACATAAGCCAGTGAAAGTAGAGAGAAATGAGATATATGGTCAGATTAACATAAGAGGCGGGCAACTAGAAAGACAGTGGTATTTCACAAGACAACTTAAATGGGTGGGAGGGCAGGAAAAAATTCTGCCTGACTCAGAACAGAGAGAGCTGTGGTCTCTTTTGAAGTTTTAATATGCTGTTAAAACAGAATGCAAGCAAAACACAAGGTAAAGAAAACAAACTACAGTATTCAAAATATAGAAAGGCAATACAGTAATACTAAAAATAAAAGCAAACTAACCTTTCCTTCACAGCAAAGTGTAGCAGAGTCTGGATGAGCCTTTCTGGTAAAGCTCTGAAATGTTTTAGTTTACTCCTTAAATAGAAATTTTAGTTCCTAGCTCCACCCCGTCTGTTAACAAATGATTAACCTTAAGTGACCTCTTCTGTCTTATGAATGAGTCCTTAATTAATCAGTTCTTATTTCTGCCAGACTCAGAACAGAGAGAGCTGTGGTCTCTTTTGAAGTTTTAATATGCTGTTAAAACAGAATGCAAGCAAAACACAAGGTAAAGAAAACAAACTACAGTATTCAAAATATAGAAAGGCAATACAGTAATACAAAAAATAAAAGCAAACTAACCTTTCCTTTACAGCAAAGTGTAGCAGAGTCTGGATGAGCCTTTCTGGTTTCTGATTGTCTTTTTGTTAGACCTCATTGTAAACTGTATAACAGAATATTGCCTTTTTTTATTTGGTTTTATTTTGTTAATTCCAGAAAGAAGCAAATAACATCTAATTGCATAATATGCAAAATCATTTTTTTTAAATGCTAATGAACTAGCTATACAAAGTGGCATGTCATGCAGATAATTCACTCTTAATGGTATACCTCACGGTTGTTATAACTTTACAAATGAAATGGTTTCATATACCTTTTAAATACCAAGAAAAAATAAGAGTAAAATTGTGGTCTTCCAGCAACAAGATAGACTTGACAGCTCAAATTGGATGTGGTTTGACCCTGTAGTAAAATACATGCTGAAAGCTAGACTAGATGGCCTTTAATAAGGCCAGGTTTGTTTTTTTTTTAGCCTACCTTGTGTCATCACATTTATCTCACAAGCCACTCTGTTTTGTATAATGAATTATGAAATTCATGAAAGCCAACATCTTTAACTCTATTCTTCAGTAACATAAGCATCTAAGTCTCTGTAGGACCTGTTGCCTTTATAAAGAATAAATGATGAGTAAATGGCAAATTCTTTGTAGTCTCAGAATAACTCCTCAATTTGTTTCTGACTGCTTATATGTCATCTTTCTCCTCTTCAAGAAAAGGAGAAGAGTTAAATACTCTTAATAAGTTTCCCCAGTTGCATGCACAAACATATGTTGGACATTTTCAGTCTTTTCTACTGATCCATGCCCAATAAGAAATTATTAAAATCTCTGGATTCAAAGCCTCTAGCTTTCTGATATTTTTTCCACTGAGAAATATACTTCTTTACATCCATAAACATAAGGTATTAAAACAAATGTGTATTCTCTTTTGTATATGTATTTATCCCATTCTGCAAGTAGTTCCTTATTTCGGATACCATATTGTACCTGGATAGTGAGGTAATAACTCAGAATATTGTGGATGTGGTCTAGCCTCCATGAGTTGGAGTGAAGTCTCTAAAATGTGGCTTTTTGCAGAGCAAGTGAAATTATTAACATTCAGTTAAAGTCAAACAAAAAGTCAAAATGAGAAATAAAGTGGGAATGTGTTGCAGTGGTGATGGATATGAAAAATGAGAACCATGTGGCAATGCAGTGTAAAAAGAAGAATGGAGATCAGTGAAAAGTGTGTGTAACTGAAATACAGCCTTATATATTAGTTGAGTAAGATATATTCTGATTTAAATACATTCTACAGAATCAGTGTAAGTAAATGACATGTTCTAAATATTTGTGAAAGGAAAATTGTGTTTGAACAATCTGCATGCTGTTGAATAGAAATATTAAAAACATCTATTTGCTATTGAAATGAAACACTTTGATGAAGTCTGAAGATGTATCACAGCAACTGAGACAACGGTGCAAGTCAGATGGTTGGCAAGAAATGCTGAATCTCAATAAGAGAAATGCAGATTTTAATCTAGGCACAGACATACAGTGCAATTTTTTACCTGACAATACTTTTAATGTTCCCTGAAAAGACAACTTGGTACATGCTGTTAACATATTCTTGTCACCAGGAGTACACGTACCTAATATTTAGGGGTCATCTAGTTTGTAAGAACAATTGATATTGTGAGGAGATAAGAATAATAAAATAAATTAATTGTGCATGTAAAAGCAAGCAGTGTATGTCTACAGAATCAATCGCCAAGTTACAGAGATGTCTCAGATACTGTGCTAATTTATATCAATGATATACTACTTAGGAAGTTGTCCATGAGAATATCATGCAAAACTAAAGCGTGATGTTATGTCAGTGATACATGCCTTAAGAAAAGTACTGATAACTCTCAAAAGTAAAATTCAGCAGGAACTGAAGTGAATGTAAAGCTTAGATGACATAAAGAAGCAGTTAGAGCCAAAGGAATGGGTGAATACTATGATCACTGTTGAAAAGCAATACAAGAATCTCATTTGCATTAATTTGAATATCTGAATAAAGTGATAAAAAGTTAGCATTAAGCATTATTTACCATCAAAGAAGTGGCACCAAACACTAAGTTATTTTCAACACTACATGCAGATCAGGATTTCATGCAGGTGAGCAAAGCTCCAAAATATATTCCTTTAATACATCTTCAGGGATGCACAGATTACATAGACTTCTGTTTTGTATTCTGTCAGTACCAGAAGTATTCAAAAGAACCATTGCATAAGTAGCTGAAAGCTTGGAAGGTGTTGCAAAGGATAAGACACAAGAACAGCATTACATAGACTGAAAGAACATAATTTTAAATTGAGTAAATGTAAAATAACAGTAGCAAATCTAAATTACAGAAGTTGTATTCTTGTGTCAGGCTGTCTGAAACCTAATACAGAATAGTCAGACTAATTGTGTAAATACCAATTATAAAAGACAAGCAAACATTACAAGGCTTTGTAGGAATGCTGCAGTAATATACCCTGTAATGTTTGTACCTAATATGTATGAGATAAGTAAGCTTCTAAGAAAGCTATTAAAACAAAATGTAATATAGGAATGGCGGTACAGACAGAGGAAAAAAGTTTTAAAATGCTTAACAAAGCTGGTTACAAATGCTTCAACATTAATTTAGTGTGATATGAATAAGTGAGTTGTGTTGCATGTGGATGTCAGTCAAAATAGTATAGGAGCTTTAGTCCTGCAAGAGAAGAAACAACATGCCTTCTGGCCAACAAAATTTATAGATGCCCAAAAGAAGTCTGCTCAGATAGAAAAATAATTGTTTGGAGTAGTGCACTGCCATGAAAAATGTCATGTGTCTATGTCTATGGTAAAGAAATTCAGATGAAAACAGACCATAAACCCCAAGAAAAGTACATTCAGAAAGTATTTGTGCAATGTACTTCCTAAATTGCAAAGGATGCTACTTGATCTACAAAAGGAATTCATGGTGAGTCATCAAAGGTAATTTTGGAGAAAAGAAAAAAAAAAAACATTCACCAAAACCACTTTCAAACAACATTGTTTTTGCAGGGTGTCAAGCCACCGTGCACCACCCCACACACCTGGACTTATATATACCCACTCTGAGGTCACACAGCAGTGGAGGAAAAAGCAAAATCCACTGTCGGCAAAAGTAATTTTAGCAAACAGCATTTGCCACTTTTGCTTTTGCCGAAAAGTGCTCTCCTACAAAAGTACTGACCAGTCATGAACTACACATAGCAGATATGTTGAGTACAGCATATCTACCAGACAAGTATGAAGAGTTCTTAGAAGTGGTAGAGATTCTTTGCATAGTTCCCTTTCCCAGTGATAGGCAAAAAAGCGAAATAATTCCAGAGATGTACTTTCACTGCACTGATTTATAAATGCCTTTAATGTAAGATGCTTTAGTAGAAGGGTAGTATGAACACAAAATCACAAGTAATGAAATAAATTAGGCCTTATTTGTTTCAGGAAAGAACAAAGCTACTTTCAAAGCTTAGTGTTCAAATCTTATAAAGTAATAGTTTTCAAACAACTGAAAAGGTAAATGCTTGAAAGTATAATGAATAATTTCTGGGAACAGTAACATACAAAGAAAGAGTAAAACATGCAATGCATTGGCCAAGAATGTCACCACAAGTACTACATAGCTATTCAGTTCATATCATAACAGCAATTTGCAATTCATTCCATAACAACAATCTAAAAGAGGTTTTAACTGATATGCTTCATGCTTGACCTGATAGTGAAATGCATCTCAGTCCAAGGTGTGTTGCATTTCAAAGAAGCCAAGTATCTCATATGTATGCATGTGTGGGTTATCCTCCCAGGTTTCCTGAAATAATCAATACAACAGAAAAAAATGCAAGTGTGATTAGGGAATTAAAGTCTATTTTCTTAACTCATTCACTCCAGTGGAGCTCAGGAGGTTTGTTCTCTTAACTTTGAATGATTCCATCCTGAGCTTTTTTGACCATTAAATATTGTCCTTACATTTCGTACCCATTTTCATAACTCTGGAGCCATGAGAGTTACTAAAGAAATGTAAATGATACATTGTTCAGCACAAACAAATATTTTCAATGGTAGCAGTGGTAATATTCATTAGATTATAGGTCTTAAACTGAATTTTATAATTCATGGTAACCACAACAGATATTCATTCATAGGGTCATAGGTGTGTACCAGGCTAATGGCCCTGGAACCTTTACAAGCCTAGTCCATAGATGTGCCCTGGCATTGTGCTGCTCAACGTTAGTTCCCAGTGCCTCTATCAAGTAAATCCACTGGAGTGATCTCCAGGGTGAACTTTCTATTTCCCATCCACTCATCAAGATTTCTCTTGAAGAGGGACAGTGAGGTGCTCTGCTTGACATGTATGGGAAGTCTATTCCATAGCATGGGCAGTCTCTGGGTTATGAACCTGTCCCTCCAGCATGTTCTGTTGATTGTGGTAATGAGGTTGAGGTCTCTGGAGCGTGTGGTGCGAAGGGATTTCTTTAGATGTAGCATTTCTAACAGAGCTGTGTCAGACATGGCTTTGTAAGTCAAGTAGAGATCACATGTTGTAATATTTTCTAGACAACTACTGATATCTCAGTAACCAATGACACTGCACAGCGGTATTTTGCTTATCCATCTGTGAGCTTTCATACAAGGCTATGCAGTTCTGTCTCTGTTACTTGGTTGTTGAGATATTTAGAAAAATATGAAAATCTATTTTAATAAATAGCAAATGAATAATAATGACTATCTCTTTAGCAGTGCTAGACAGAGGTCAGATATTAGTACATTTGTGCTGCCCATCATAAACGCTTTAAGACAGAATCTATATATTGTATGTAGTATGGTTTTGGAATTATTAGCGCAGCAAATATGAACAAGCTATATTATATACCTAATGTGCTATCATGAGTTAAAATAGGGATATCCTGTGATATCATATATGACAATTATCTTCAATACAAAAGTCAGTAATTCAAATAATATGCGTGTGAGTAAGAAATCATCTATAATGTCCAATTCTCACTAGCTGTAGTCCAGTGGACAAATGAAGAGAACTTAAACTGTGAAAAAAGTTCATGACAAAATGCTGCAACAAATGCTATTTGAACTGGAATCTTACAGTTTTCAAATACAGGAATAGTCCATTACAGGGACTCTCAACTGTTGGGCAGAAGACTGAAGGTGAAGTTGTTGGTAAATCAGTCAAAACCAAAATGCTGTGTTCTTCAAGGAAAGATGGAAAGCACAGGCATCTTTTTAACACACATGGCTGCAGTTCCAGGAAGAACAGCAACCAGAAAAGTTACAGACAGTACTGTCAAAAGAAAACATGAGACTGTGAGAGCTATGATAGCCAAGAGTTACAGAGATAAACAAACTGATCAGGCTGTGTCTCCTGATAAAGTCATAATGCAGAAAGATCTATCACAAAAGGAAGAGTGCATGTCCAGACAGAGAAATCTTATTAAAATTCAGTAAAGAAAAATGGACAGATAGAGTAATTTTTAACTTTTGAACTGTATATAGATGTCTTATTTGAGAGAATAAAGTTTAACAGTGAGACAGAATATGGAGAATTACAGGCAATTTTGGAGACCCAGATGGCTAGGTATGTGATATTGACTGAATGAGCTCTGAGGATTTTCACTATAAGGACCATAGGGGTAAAAAATATTGTTATGAAACAATGAAGAGGATTGTACTTCTTTACATGGAATGTGGAAGAGAAGCATGAAGTATGATGTGGGTGCAGATAGTAGACAGAGGGGCATTTGCAAAATCTGGGGGATACAGAGTATACATTACACTTCAAATGAAGGTGAGAACAAATGTTGCTATTCTTAATGTAATGGTGTGTTGCTCATTTAGAATGATTCATCATAATAAGTTGTTAATAGCAAAACCAGAGAGAAGTTCAAGAAAGAAGAGTGCAGGTAAATACATAAATAAATATCCCCTTGTCCAACCAGAGTCTCTTCAGAATCAGTGTTTGGAGTACTAATCATCTTCTTTGTGTTTAAATAGATAATCTGTGGAACAACTGTTTGTTTCTTTCAGCTTTTCCCGGTTAGGGGTCGCCACAGCGGAACTCCGGTCCGCTAATGATTGGCAGTAGATTTTTACGTACTGGCGTGCCGGGCCTAACGCACAACCTTCAATGAAGGAATGCCCATTCATGCATGTCACCACACAGAAGACGCTCTAACTGAGAATCGAACAGACAACGCTACCGCAGCACCACCACCGCAGGTTACTGTGGTGATGGTGAATTCCTCATGTGTGCAGATGCCCCCTACACTCCTTCAATTCAGATCCAACTGTCCAGCTGTCATGCACACCACCCTTCAGGCAAGCCTCTGCTTGGTGAAACAGTGGTAACATTGATTAGATCTCTTATTAAAATCAACAACACCATTCACTATGGCTCTTCTAAATGGGGGACTGGTGGATCCATTTTATTCCATGCCATTAAATCTGATAGCTATAGCACAGAGGCAGCCTAGAGCATTGGATACCTCAACTTGTTGTTTGACCAGCACTTTTGTTTTCCAATCATATAGTCCAGTCCAGACCATCAGGAAAAGAAAACTAACATCTGATGTACTCAGCAAAGAGAGGCAATGCACACTCCCCAGTATCTAAGCACGTGGCTGCAAACTTTCAGTTTCTGTCACTTTGTGGTAGTCTTACCTAAGCAATCTAACTCAGCTTGTCCAACAAAACTTTCAAGACTCTATAATAAGATGTCTAGGTTAGTTATGTGCTCTAATACATGTGAATAGCATTAGGATACTTGTCACTGTGACGTGATGAGGACTGAAACAGCTCCCGGAATACTAGCCACTCAGTACCACTTAAAGGTTGCTCTGTAACACTAACAGACATACCCTCTTTCTATGACCATCCCAACCAGTTGAGACTATCAGATGAACTCAAACAACACCATTCCAGTTCTTGTTCATCATCTAGGGAGAGAACATTTATTAATAGAAAAAGGTGGAACACTCTCCCTGTTATAGATGGTGCTCCAGCAGAATTCAAGCCTTCAAAGTGCTACTTAAAAGCATTCTGCTATAATGAACTGAGTGTGGTCATTTTGCACCCATTGAACCACACTACTACCAAATGCATGACTAAATTTATTTTGGTCACTGAGGAGAGCTGTCTTACCACATAACCACCACATTAGTCTGTATTAACTCGTCAGCTGTTCTATCAGCTGTAACTAATGCTCTTTGCTTACTTTATGAGAGTTGTATGTAAATGTCCACAACACTGTCTATCTGAAAGTAAGTTCACTGTGACATAAACTTATCTTCTGGAGATAATTTACTCATTATAATAGAATTAGCAAGCTTAATGAAATATTGTAAAATCAATTCAAAACAAATCTAAAATGGTTGACTGTGAAGAGTAACTTAAATACAAAGAAAATTCTCAGCATAGGTGTTAACATTTTGGAACATTCTCTAGTACTGATTCACACACTCTACACTGATAAAAAATAATGCAATAATCTATTCTTGTTGTCACTTGAATAACAGCTCTGATAGTTACACCCATAGAAAATTCTCTTTACTTCCAAGTACACTTCCATGACGGCTTGTTGCAACACCCAGTAATTCTCCCTTACAGATTTTGTAACAAAAGCAAGATCAAAATACAATGACAAACTCTCATTTTCTAACTCTTCTCCAAATTAAACAACATTCCACATTAACAAACAAGATATGTTCGCTTATCTAGACCTGCAATATGCAGTTGAGTATAATTTCTGAAACAGTTCTTATAGTACACAAATAATTTCTGACCTAACTTGCTCAGAAGCAATGTATACAATAAAGAAATATACTCTGACAGTTGTGCTTTAGCAAGACCTCCTTAACACTGCACTGCATACATAACTGACTTTTGTGATGCTGCTGTATATAGGTGATGATATAATTGCCTATCACTTATGTATAGTTAAGTGCCAACAACCAACTTTCAGAGTATGAACTGAAGTATTAAGGATATAATACAAAGTTATCTTCTAAATAAGCTATGGTCCAGATCCATTATCATCATCATCTTCTTTCAGCTGTTCCTGTTAGGTCACCACAGCGGATCATCTGTTTCCATTTCTTCCTGTCCCCTGCATCATGCTCTTTCACACCAACCGCCTGCATGTCCTCTCTCACCACATCCATAAACCTCATCTTAGGCCTTCCTCTTTTCCTCTTACCTGGCAGCTCCATCCTTAGCATCCTTTTCCCAATATACCCAGCATCCCTCCTCAGCACATGTCCAAACCAACGCAATCTCGCCTCTCTTGCTTTGTCTCCAAACTGTCCAACCTGAGCTGACCCTCTAATATACTGATTCCTAATCCTGTCCATCCTAGTCACACCCAGTGC